>NW_019102735.1:27602-337645 GCF_001856785.1 Myzus persicae | reverse complement strand
ACTATTGATTACATATGTAAAAATGGATTTAGCCAAAATTTAGATTCTAGTTTTAGTCAATCCAAACGAATTTACCAGTCAGTTCGTAGAGGTTCATTCAGAAATATTAACCGTTATGTAAATAAAATTTTTTTTGAAACAGTTTTAGTCAATGGTAAGAAATGTCCAAGAAAATATCTAGTTTATTCACAATCTAAGGGTTCAGTTTTTTGTGTTCCTTGCTATTTATTTAATAATACTTCTGCATTTTCAAAAAATGGTTTCTCGGATTGGAAAAGGCCAAAATCAATAGACAAACATGAAAATTCACTTTCACATAAAACATGTGTGGTAAAAATGAAAAATAGATCTTCTGAATTGAACAATGTTAATGAAGTGCTTACATTTCAATTAGAAACAGAAAAAATATATTGGAAAAATGTGCTCACAAGAGTTTGTGCTGTTGTCAAATCGTTATCTAGTCGAGGTTTACCTTTTAGAGGTGACAATGAGAATATTGGTTCGCTGCACAATGGAAATTTTTTGATGTGCCTTGAAATGATCGCAGAATTTGATCCTTTTTTGGCTAATCATTTGGCAAACTATGGTAATCCTGGGAAAGGTTATACTTCTTACTTGTCTCATTCAACATATGAACAATTTATCAAGTTAATGGTGACTAAGGTTCAAAATCAAATAGTTGAAGAAGTCATTAATGCGCAATATTTCTCCATTGTTATAGATTCAACTCCAGATATTGCACATGTTGATCAACTATCTTTTATACTAAGGTATGTTAACAACAAAGGTTTACCTGTAGAAAGATTTTTATGTTTTTTAGAAAATGTTGGACATAAATCTCAGTGCATGGCTGATACTGTGTTTTCTATCTTAAAAAAATATAATATTGATATTGCATATTTGAGTGGTCAATCATATGACAACGCAAAGAATATGTCTGGTATTTACTCGGGTCTCCAGGCTAGAATTAAAGAAGTTTCCCCATTGGCTGACTTTGTACCATGTTCAGCCCATTCCCTCAATTTAGTAGGGTCATGTGCAGCAAGTTGCTGTAAGGAAGCTAATATATTTTTTAATTTTATTCAAAGTATTTATACATTTTTTTCCTCATCAACTCATCGTTGGAACTTACTTAAAGTAAAATCTACATTGAAAAATCTTTCCGAAATAAGATGGTCCGCTCGGGAAGATGCATGTAAAGCTATAAACCAAAATTGGGATAGTGTTATACAAAGTCTATGCGACATATCAGAAAATATAAATGAAAAATCTATCACTCAAAATGAAGCTCGTGGTTTACTTAGATTAATGAACCGTTTTGAAGTTACATTTATGTCTCTATTTTGGGGTGATTTACTTCAACGATTTAATGTGGTTAGTAAACATCTACAATCAGTCAATATTGATGTATGTAAAGTGTGTGATCAATATGAAGCATTGATTAAATATGTTGTAAATCTCCGTTCTGATGAAATGTTTCAACATTATGAAGTACTAGCAATGAAAAAATGTTCTGATAATTGTTACGAAACTATTTACAAACGTAAAAAAAAAAGGACAAAACATCATGATGAAACAGCTAGTATTATTGAAAATGAAATCAATTTAACAGGTAGTTTGGAATTCAAAGTAAACACATATTTAGTGATTTGTGATTCTATAATAAAAGAATTAACAAGTCGAAAGTTAGCTTACGATAATGTCATAACAAAGTATAGTTTTTTTTTAAGACTCACAAAGATAAAACCATCAGAAGTACGTGTTTCAGCTGAACATTTGTACTCAATGTATTCAAAAGATTTGGATGTAACATTTATTAACGAATGTGTTCATTTTCAAAGTTATATTCAAAGTATGAAAAATTTTCCATCAACTATAATTGATATGAGTTCTATGTTAAAAATAGAAGGTTTAGAAGACATTTACCCGTATGTGAGTATTGCTTTTCACATGTTTTTATGTACTCCCTGTTCAAACTGTACCGCTGAACGGTCATTTTCAACTTTACGCCGAATAAAAACATACCTAAGGTCAACAATTTCTAAAGAGAGATTAAACTCACTTGCAATATTAAATATTGAATCAGAAATAACAAAACAAATTAAATATGAAGATATTATAGATCATTTTGCTGATATTCAATCAAGAAAAAAATTGTAAAATAAACAATAAATATTATTATATTACTATATTATTGTATATCATTCATTATTATTTGAATCATGGAAGATTCTAAGTAGATAGTACCTTTGACTTAAGTTATAAATTAGTTACTTATGTTTTTTTTGTATGGTTTACCTACTATTAAAAATATAATATTGGAATGCATAGGTTACCTAACCTAGTTCAAATTGCTAAAAACTAACTGCAAATTAAATTGTCAATGAGAAAGGGAAACATAAAAAAGAATTAATTTTTTTGCCCCCCCCCCGAAAAAAAAAAAATTTAGCCACCACTTCTATGGTATTAAAAAAAATTTGTTGGAAAGGGGCGCCATAAATATTGTGCCCGGGGGCGAAAAATTCCTAAATACGGCCCTGATTATTTGTTTAGATGATTATTATTTACAACATACTTGAAGGCAGTATCTTGAAAATATTTTTTATATGTCACAATAGGTATGAGTGTATGACTATTAATTTGTATTTGTTTAGGTATTGAAAAATGCATTGGTTTGGTTAGACAATTGGGAACCAAATGTTACTAAAAATTTCATATCAGAAGAAAAGTTTTTAACTAAAAACACAGCAGAAGGGCTTAGAATAACTATACAATCTTCAATTGACATAATTAACTACTTACACATGTGTGGATTTGATTATGTACTAACATCTAAAATTAAGCAGGATTGTGTTGAAGTAAGTATTTTACAAAGTAATTACCTATTTGAAATTAGTAAAAATTATTTTATTTTATTTTACAATTACCAGAAATTTTTTGGAATAATAAGGCAAGTGGCAGGACCTAACGATCATCCATTATCTATAGCCGTGGTGTGAACCCCCCTTAAAGGGGACGTCAGAACAATGTTTTTTTCTCTCTCAGTTTCAACCACAACCTAGATATAACCGTGTGGTAAATCCAGTGGCACCAAACTCTCAACATTTTATCCAACCACTCAAATACCCACCTACAACTTACAATCAGCAACTTCCTAGTCATCTAAATTTAAGAAGTGAAGCGATCGCATGAGTTTGCCACCACTGGGAAAATCTATAGCTTTAAATCTATTTTTATACCTTATTAATAGTTAATACATTATACTACAGCACTACACTTTGCGTGAAATCGTCTTTTCTTATTATTTTCGAGTGATTATATTGAGCGAAATCACGTATTATGTTACCATTTTCGCATAATTTATAACGATTTTTAATATTTTTAATTGATAATGAATATTAGAAAGGTACACATCCTTACATATATTTTTTAATATTTACTTTTTAATTTCCAGACGAAGAAGATAATGGGAAAATTAGTACAAAAAAAAAAACAATAATTTTACGTACTATCTTAAAAAGATCACATTCGCCTAATCCTCATCATATCCCTAAATCTGAACAAAAATCTGTTGTTACAGAAAAAGTTAATCTAAAAAAAAAAAACCGTGGCTGCAGATGCTTTAGAAGTAATTAAAATGAATTGTTCATCATCAACACAAATAAGTGTAGAAGTTATTACAACAAAAAATAAAGAACCACTCAAATACATTTCAGCAGAGGCAGAACAGATGCACTCTGCATCAAGCCAAAGAAGAATGATTATTGCAAAGAAATTCCAGTCGGACAAGAAAGAAAAACACGAAGACATTTCTGAGGTATTAAAAAAAATTGCAAATCAAACTGCGAACGAAAGGTCAATCAATTAGATTGTTATGAATATTATTAAAATGTTATTTACCTACTTAGGAATATAGTTTATCAAACAAACTAAATGTATTTTTTGTAGATAGTTACATCAATCTTCATATTCATTATTTACCTTCCAGTATAATGATACTCTACTAAATGATAATTTATCTATATATTTATAATATTCAATTTGTACAATTTATAATTCAAAAAGTGAATATATTTTTTTTCCTTCATTTAATCCATATTATATTATATTATTAATAAGCATCTATAAAATGTACATAATTATACAATTTTTTGCAAAACATTCATAACAGGATTATTTTATTCACTTTGTTATTTACTGACATTTGTCCATATTTTTTACTACTTTTTTTTGGATTACCAGTAATTATTTAGTATTTTTTTTTTTCTGCATAGCTACTATACTTATAAAATATATAACAAAATCACTCATAATTTGACATGGACAAACAGTTTTTTTAAATGTAATATTTGTTTAATATACAACAAAATATCATGACTCATATACAAAATTTCAAGCATATTTACAAACACTAGATACAAATTAATTCAATACATAATACAATACATTCAAATTCAGTACAAGGTAGCATAGTCATCGACCAACAAAGGCTCTTGACTAAGGAATATGCAAAATAATATTTTAACACTTAAAACCCGTGACCTATTGAATACTGTATATTCAATATTAACTATTTATTAATGTTGTGGATATAAGCTAATATTATTATTTTATTTACATTGTAGAATTTAAAATGTTAGGTAGGAATTGTTGTAGTGTTTGTGTTTATTATATAAAAGAAATGCATAGGTTCTGTTTCAATATAAATTATATTGTTGAAATTTATGGGTACATATCTATTCATTTTCTTTTGTTATATTATATGCAATTTATAACCATAACATAAAGTTGTTTAAGTTGCACTTCTAAACTTGATACAATAATTTTTCATTCTAGTTAAAAACACAAATTGTACACTAATAGTTAATACAAATGTAAGGTGTTACTACTGATCAGTATTTTAAATGTATGATAATAATTTAATTTATAATTATAGTATCATTTAATATTCACAGAACAGGAATGTAAAATTTTAAAGAATAAATAACACACACAAATAATAATAATTCAGTCACCTCAAAAAAAAAAAAATAATAATAATTTAATTTAACTGTCTTACAGCATACAAATATTTTATAATTCACTACAATGAAAATAATAACGATTTTTTAACAAATAAAATATAATTAATAAATAATAATAACCACTATACAACCAACATAGCCAAAATAATATAGAATTCAGAGTAATTAATACATTTCATTTCTTCTGAACTTAAACATTTAATTTACGGACTTGAATTTTAAATCATTAGTTTATCAAAATAATAATTTAACACATGATTGCATCAGTGTTGTAAGCATATACAGAGAACAAAAATATAATCAATATATATTAATTTATTTTAACAAGTACTGTACAGTCTTCCAAGGTTTTTTAATAATTATTATTTTGTGTAATATATAATATATATATTAATGTGTTTTTACACATTTTGTGGTTGCCTATTGGGTCTTCGCAAATAAATTATGTAGGAAAGTAATGTAAACAATACGGCTATCAAATATAAATCCCAATTGAAACCCATTGGCTCAGCAACATCATTTGAAAGAACATTAATAAAATTTAGAAATTCCTGCAACATAAAACACATTAATTAGTAACAACAATATAATTGTATTAACATAATATTAGTTATGTTAAATTCTTACAGTGTAATAATCGTTTACCATGTGAAATAGATTAAGTTTAGTTAAGGCTAAAAATACGGGCACTTTTGCGTCTAGACTAGTTTCTGCAGCCATATCGTAACATCGTTTTGCCAAATGGATGTCCTGCAAGAAAATTAAGAAATTATGAATAAAATGCTAACATTTCACAACAAACAACACTGTTTTACTTGTTCCATTCCTAAGCCCATTTCGTGCATGTAACCCAAATTGAACATTGCCTGGGCATTGTGGTGTTGCTCAGACGCTTGACGATAATGATTAGCAGCTAACTCAAAGTCTATTTTGGTTCCAAGACCATAATAATGATAATCTCCCAGTTTCAACTGTGCCGCTGCATACCCTTGAGCAGCTGATCTACTCCAATACATCATTGCACGGACATAGCGTTCTTTTTCAGTTTCCCAAATGTTAACATCTCCTAAATGTCAAAATGATCAAATACAATTCTCTTTTTATTATTAATATAATATATTAAGTGTACATTATATATTTATACATAATGACTAATGAGAATATGATGTATTTTAATAAATTAAGTTTACCTCTATCTAATATGAATCCAGTATTGCTTTGTGCCACCTCATATCCCATTTCAGCCAAGAAAGAATATAAAACAAACGACTCTTCAAATTGATTTTCCTTATAGGAATTGTAAGCGTGCATTAAATATCCACCCCATTTACCACGTTCTGCGACGTTCTTGAACAACTTCAAAAATAAAAAATAAATTTTTAATGATCTTCTATCATTAAATTACAAAATAATAGTAAGTATACCTCTAAAGCAGTCGTGCAGGAACGCAGCACACCAATACCAGATGCATGCATTTGTGCCATATTGAAGTAAGCCAACAGATTACCAGACTTAGATGCCAAACCGAAATTTTTAACGGCCAGTTTATAATCACGTTTTACACCCAATCCCTCTGTAATTAAATAAACATATAAATAGTTTTTTAACAATTACTTTGTGTAGAAAACTTACTGTAGTAGATGATTCCCACATATAAATGTCCTTCAACCCAACCTTGTTCAGCAGCCAGGGTGAACCAATTTAAGGCTTCTGAATAATCCTGAGCTACATTGAGACCATGTAAATACATATAACCAAGACCACTCTGACCAACTGGATTTTTCAATTTTGCTGCTTTATAAAAATATTCAAGAGCTTTTTCATAATCTGGTTTAACATCATCACGCTCTTCCAAAAATATCTATGTACATATAATCTAATGTTATATATGTATTATAGACTAAAATATTGAACACAATATCTTTACCTTTCCAAGAAAACCATATGCAAGAGCATTACCATTCTCGGCCGCTCTTTGAAAATAATAATAAGCAGTTTGTATATCAATTGGTACACCTCTGCCACCTTGTAAATATAACTGACCTAATCCAACCTGTTAAAATCACAATATTAATGTGTTAACGCACATAATTAGGTAGCTATAAATTCTAATAATTGTTTAGTCATAATATAATACTTGTGCTTGGGCATCTCCTTTATTAGCCAACATTTTATAATAGTCTAACAAATCAGAATCTACAATTCCACTATTATAATTTGGATTGTCTAGCTCCTCCATTAATTTTATACGTTGAACAAGCGGTCCACCAGATAAAGATAACTCGTTTGCAACTAAAAGTTATAATGAAAAGCAATTATTTAGAGTATAATAAAAAAGGAAAAAGGGGTTTGGTCAGTTCTCAATTACCATTGTTTGCAACTGCTCTATAGTATTCCAATGACTTTTCACAGCTATATGCCACAGTGGCTCCAGCAAAATATCGGTATCCCAATGCTAATTGGGCCAATACATTACCACCAACTGCAGCCATAACGTAATGTACAAGTGCTTTTGGCTGACTTACAGGAAGGTGTAATCCAACAGCGTACAAGAAACCCATACCCTAAAATTAATAATAAAAGTATTAATAGGTACATTACAGTTAAAAGTTAAAAGTGATAATTACCAAATGAGCATCTGGATTTCCTTTTTTTGATAATTCATTGAATATTTCATACGCTCTAGGGATATCTTGAGTGTACTTCAAGCCAAATAAAAGAGCGAAAGCAAATTTTGCTTTGGCTTCTTCATGGTCTAAAGTTTGAGCTCTGTAGAAGTATTCATAGGCATCTAAATGATCTCCAAGGGTTGATTTTAATTTTTTCAAACCAGCCTGATATAATTGTTCAGCTAAACATATTAGTGTATGTTGATAACTAAGTTGACAGATTAAAGGAATTAAATAAATATTAAATAACCTACCTTCTTCTTCTCTAGATGAACTCGGAAGACTTCTAACTGGTTCCTTCCATTCCGTAACATCTATGCCATCATCAATATCATCATCACTTTTCATATGTTGTATGCTAATGTCATCATTTGACATATCTGCCCAGTAGTTAAACAAACCAACTGTTGGAAATTTAACTAACTGTAAATTATCAGAGGCATCTAAATCTTCTGTTTTTAATTGTTCTTGAGACTGATCAGATGGTTTTTCCTAAAATTATAAATACATTTAGATCAACGACTGCATTATAATGGGATTAATTAGCATTTTTACCTTCGATAAATCAGGAGCATCAACAATTTTCATGGCAGCATTATTGATGAGCTGCAGCATACGGGTGGTAGCATCATCGTGTTCATCTACATCGCTGGTCCTTAGATCATAACTATCTTCCTCATCATCTTTAGAATTGCTCTTCTCTCCGCCAACAACAGAGGCAATCACCAATACGAGAACGAACCATTGTAACAATCGTTCCTTCATTGATGGACCTAGCAACAATACACTAACAAAAACACATAGATTTACTGAATTTTTGAAAAATAATATTAAATTCAGATGCATACCATTTATGTCAAATAAATGTACAAACGACCAAATCCCAGATTGTTGCACCGATACTACAGGTTGTGATTGAAGCAGAACAGTCTAAATGATAAATAATAATAATCTGTGAATGTCGAGAACTAGGTATGATAAAAAAATTGAATTCAAATTCATTACATCACCAATTTGTAAATGCATAAATTATTCACAATTCATATTATCTGTATCATTGATAACATTCACACTGGCTAACACTTGTCTATTATCATTCTAGTACTTTGACGACCAACTAGAAGGGCAAAATGATTATAGAGATTGGCTGGTACTAGGAGAAGGAGATAGTTGATGTCCAGGATTTCCACCCTGGCTAAATCATTTGTTACTCGATAACGTACAAAATGAACTGTCCTGAATGACGACCAGACGTCCTAGGAACGCAATCGCAAAGGTATTTTGTAAAGTTGTGAGTGACAAAATTAATTCAAGAAAAAACCAAACCTATTACCTATTGTTCCATTTCCATGCCTGTTGACTAAATAGTGATTGCCCATTTGCCCTACGTGGACGGGCGCTATAGGATTTGATAACATTGTAATATTTTCGAATAATTTGTATTTATCACCATATCAACTGTCGCAGTGTGACCGCAAACGCAATATCCCTATAAAACAGTGAGTAAAGATTTCAAAACTTAAAAAAAAATTAACTCAATCAATTTTCACCTATATACCTAGGTAACCAACACATTTTGGAAGAAGTTCAAAATGTTGACACTACACTGGTCACAGGTGCATAACAAAATATTTAAATAGGTTATTTACCAATTTATTACTATACATTTTGTCTTTGGGTAAACATTAAAATAGGTATTGTATTTTGAATTATTAATATTTGTTTGTTTTCAAATAAGGTTAATTAAGGTATAACAGCGAAGCTTTAGTATGCAAACAACAAGTGTGATATATTATATGGGTACATTTTCCAAAACAAACGAATAGTACAGAATAACATATTTATTTACATTATAATATAGATATCTGTGGTTTTCTATTGTTATGTCATTATGACTTTACCTTAAGGTATAAACTGTTCCATCGGCTCGGATGACACCCACCGACCTTCGGCCCTTTCTGAACAACGGCACAATCCTTGCGCATACCAACACCCGCAGTCATACGTGATGAGCTATATATTATAATATTTTGTGTTTTCAAATAATAAATATATTCTAAATCAATATTAAACCTTATTTTTCCCCTTCGTTCATCAAATATTTGACAAGTCTATTGTTAAATAAGGGTAAGTTAATATATTAAATGATTAAATCCTTTTATAATAAATATAGGCTAGGTATATATACTGCCCTGCTAAGGATATCTATAATATCAGAAGTTAGTAAACTAGAGTGCTTACGATATATATTAATAATACATCGTATATGAATTAAAATAGATAAATACATATTATATGTATTGCTCTGCAAACACCTTATTTTATAATAATTTCTACTATTACTATTATAAGATGTAACCTATGGCAACCATTTGTAAACAAAAAAATTTTAAAATCTCAAAATCCTTGTTTGAAGGACCTCTTTTGGGCAACTTTTCCAATGCTTTTATCCGTTAAAACCTTATTAGGCCAATCACAAACATTTGAATAAAAGAAAATGACCCAAAATGGTCCAACCATGAGCCATTTTCCAGTGCTCACAAACAAGTATTTAAACATCAAAGCTTCGATAAGAGGACCAACATTTTTCTGCAACAAGTTGAAATTAAAATACTCGTTCTGCAAAAATCAATTTTTAAATTTTTGTGCACGGTAATTTCTTAAGGCAATTTTCTGTTAAGGAATATACTTTTTCAAAAGTAGGTATTTATATGCTTTAAAGTTCCTCTAATGGAAGGATTCTTCGCTTCGTATTTCGTTCTTTATTTTTTATCTTTGTCAATTTGTCATCACATTTGCCTTTTGTTTTCTGTTTATGTGATTATTTAACACAAACATTTAAAATTTAAAAATTATGTATGCTGATTGCTGGCATTCAAAAAAAAAAGAAAACTTAAAAGTTCATAATGATACAAAATAGTAAGGATATAATTTCTTCTGAAACATAGTCTTACAAATTTTGATTGACTTCAAATTATGGAGATATAAATCCAGAAAAATCATTACATTTCGATAGATGATAGAATGAGTGTTAGTATAATACTATAATATTATCCTAATTCTCAGTATACATGGTTAAAAGATTCATCCTTTTTACACTTATATACGTCTTATTGTATCTAAGTTTATACCCGTTATCAACATACTCTGTTGAATAATTTAGTATGATCGTGGTGCAAATATCGATTTTATGATATTGCGTATACGTATCTTGTAAAGTTGTAACTATATTCGGATGTATGCCATTCGAACGTTGACGATCGTTATGCGAGTTTCGAATTCACAGCACCGTCGTGCCTTAATGCCTTAACGTGAATATGTGATACTATTGTGTTATAATTTTTAAGTATTAACTTATAAGTTCTGACTACTCAAATTAATTAGGTACCTACACATTTTCAGCCAAAATCAGTTTGACGTTCATTCTCAAATCATCAACATATCATGAAAAACCAAAAAATTAAAATAGATTTTACTGCCATGCTGTACACTGGGATTATGTACACGGGTCTGGTGATTTCTGGATGGTTACTTATGCGTTTGACGATCGCTTGCTTCAAATTGCCGTCCATATTGAACGCGGCTGCTGCTGCGGCAGAATCCGACAACAAGAAAGAATGGACGTCGACTCTAGGTAACTATAATAATTATTATACACAATTGGTGTGAATATATATTTTATATAATATAAAAATTATAACATATTTATTAAATGAATAAACTATAGACAAGATAATAAAATGTATGTAATAACTAATAAGTATCCTACTGACTAATATCCTATAGGCCAGAGCGGTCCAAGGTCCAACTTTATGTATTGATGCGTTGATAACCAATTTACATAATAATATAAATACTGGGGGCCGCCAAAAGAAAGAAAAATATTCCGAGGAAGAATATTATTGTTATTATTATATAGTTGTCTGTCGATATGATCGGCGCTACTATCTCCCATCTCCGCCGTGTTATTGTTTTTTTTTTACGACACTCTTAACACTTAAAAATTATTATTAAATATATTTACTTCATCTTATTATGTGTATGAGTGGCCAACAAAGAAATTTTGAGGGCCGGATGTTGGGCCATCATTTTATAAGCTATAGCTATATACATATAGGTGATAGCCAATATATAGGTCTATTATATTAATTATTAGTAATATTTAGTACATATCATTAGTTTATATCATTGGCATTTGACTCAATCACCCATGTATTATTCCCTTTAATAATACATTTATTCAAATTCTGATTTTTAGAATTTTTAGGCATACTTAAAAACCATATCATCAAATTCCTGATATTTTATGTCATGCTTAAGGTAGTGTTTCCGAGTTGTTAAAATGTTTATACTAAGAATAATAATTCTTAAAAATGCTTTTTCTAAAATATAAACTACAAAAGTGTATTTGAAAATCCCAAAAATCAGAATTTGAATACATGCATAATTTAAACATAAAATAGTCATATATAGGTGATAAAAAGTCAATAGGTCAATTAGGTACATTAGTATCAATGACATTTGGCGCTACTATCCACACACATGAAATGTATTACAACAATGAATAGATCGTTAAATAGAATTTGTTTATGTTGTAGAAATTCGATGTATAAATAGGCTCATTTTTTTTTTCAAATATAATATTACAGTTATACATTTGATCAGAGACCAAATTGTTTTTAAAAGTAAATAATTACCTAGGTTTTATGAGAATTTATAAACAATATAAGTAGCTAGACATGCAGCTGCATATTAGTTCGATATAACTTATAAAATATAATTATATAATTAAATTCTTAAACAGCAAATATGAACAATGAACATCATGGTAATATTTATTACTTCCTCTATTAATATAATATAATTTTTATTGTTTATTAATCAGTGCATTATTAGATATTATAATATACTATATTATAGACTCTTAAAGTCCTCAACATTTAATAAAACCGTTATTTTAGTGTTAAAGATTTCAGATTTGTATAGTTTCGATATTTTTGGTACTTTTTAAATTATGATCAACAAAATGGAAATAATTAATAATTTAGGACATATAGATATGTAAGAGAAAAGAATTTTCTTAATTCTTAAAACTTTTGGAAATAGCCAGCTGCGGAGTTAGATACAATATTCAACTAGGTGATGTTAGAGCTTAGCACTCCCGCCACTCCCTAATTGTACTAATTTAATTAGATAAGAATGTTTAAATTCTTCCGTAAACATAGATTATAGGTATTTATAGAAATAGGAAAAATATATATTATGTTCTATACTACTATAGGCCTCGGAGCATATTGTAAAAATTGTTGGCTAATATCCTACGTAGCACTATTGTTCTATGGTAGCACTATATAAGCCACAAGGACTAGGCCAAATACTTACCTCAGGTACCTAGGGTCACTAGATAGTACTCATGCCACCTTCTTTATGTGTTAAAATATGCTCTGATAGGCCTATTTTCATTTTGTGATTTACATAACCATATCGCCTACGATTTCGAGTGAAGGAGGAAAAAAGGATCAATGTTCCGTCCAATATTTCGATACCTCGACTCAAGAGACCTGCGACGACTCATGCATACTCCAACAGGTAATGAATTTACTATCAATTATGATACCTTATTGGATTCTGTTACATAATTTCTCGTATATATGTGACATCATTTGTAATTTGTAATGTATTTAAATTTTAATAATTATTATGTTGTGTTATATCGTCGGTAATAATGTGTTATACATACTATTTTTGAGGTAAACTTTATAGACCCGTCACTTGTGGATATCTGATGACAAGTTTTATTTGTATATTGTAATTTTGTTTGTACTAATTTCGAGCCTAGATTACTGTTATTAGGTTATATTAGTGACATACGATATGTTATATTTTAATAACTCGTGGACTAGATGCCAGAAATGATGTGTCATAAAAATATATACTATATCCATTATCCACCGTCCCCAATCATGAAGGTCTGGAAGCGCCTAAGACTTATGAACCCCGGCTGTAATTATGAAAAAAATATATTTTCGAAATGCACATGTACACATTCAATGTGTATACACATGTCTAAAAAAATATATTGTTGCATGGTTCTATTTCATATTTGATACTATTATTATGAAGATTATGATGACTCCAGCTGAGCATAACATTCAGACCTTATGCTAAAAAAAATATTATTGTTAAATTATGTCATACACTCATACGTGGGCATAACACTTTTTTTAAATCTTTAAATTGTAGGAAATATAATGTAATACACAATGTAGTTTGTATATATGTACATAATATAGCATGATTTAAGATAGTTACAATAATACAATCTTAAATCGCGTGTTATAGGAATTTATCGTCTATCGATTATCTGAATTTCTGTTATTTCGGTCTCCAATGGTTTTACAGTTTATTTCTAGCCCGATTGCTTATTATTTTATTATGCTCGACGTTCTCTTGGCGTTATTATTGATATGAGATTCTATCTTCTATAAATAAAGTGAGTAAAAATTTATAAAGTGAAAATATAGAATTGAAGATTAAAGTTGAATTTATGAGGATAACGTTACAAGTTGAAGATGTTAGTAATAAGGGGTTTGAATCTTCAAACTGGATAGCAAAAGAATGGTGTAAAGATAGTGATACATCAATAGAATATAAAGAAAAATGTATTAAACAATACTATATAAAAAGAATGAAACCGAGACTAAGGATGCAGAAAAAATTATATTTTGAATATTTTGTTCTTATTATTGACAGAGTTATTTTTACATTTAAACAATTATGTAACCATGGTTAGGTGCAAACAGATCATTTTGTATTTTGTTATAATATACGTAAGATTGAATCAGTTGATGATAAAGAATTGTAGCAGAAACATAGTATGGTTAAATGGTTTGTGTAAATGTTACCAACAGATAAGAATAGTCAGGATATATAAGATAGTATTGATTTGTTTCTAAAAATATTTTGTTTAACACTTAACGAAAAAAACTTCTTTAGGATGTCTCGATATTTTGAAAACGACATGTACCAAATAAGTAATGAATTTTCCAATATTTTCATTGTTTTAAGAATTATGTTTATAATTTACAAGGTCAATAACTACTGCGTCAGAGCTGAAAAAAGTTTTTTGAAACTGAGGAACATAAACAATTTTTTGTGGACTATAATAATAATAATAATTCAAGAAAGACCTTCCTACCCGTGGACGGATCGGGATTTCAGACCGGCTCGGGAAAACTAATATTTATAGCGACCCACCCACGACTGTAGGTGGAGGATTACTATAGACATAAAACAATAATGAAGGCACTTAGGCACTAGGCATAATATTACGTTAGGCCAAATTTAACTGTATTTATCATATTTCTCAACAATTAAAATATATTTCCTCTTTACTTGAACTACTATTAAAATATTTAACAATTTAAAAAATGCGTTACTCCTAATACTTACTTTTTCTTAAACAAATTTAAATACTAGCCCTAAATGTAAAATAATCATTGTATTATATTAGAGTGTTGTTTAATATTAAGATATTTGTTGTCTTGCACTTGATAACAATTATTGCACAACATTCACAACAACAATAACAGTTATTTATTACTTAATTATTGAGTGTCTGTTATACTAATTTATTATAATATGATATCTATAGAAATAAACGGTCCCAAACTACTATAACTTTATGGCGGAGTACAGCTGAGCGGCTACAGCCTTATAACTCATAAGTATGGGGCTCATCGGGAATTTCCCTACTCCCTGGTTGTCCAATTAGTCCCCTTTCCCACCTCTCTATAATATCCATCATATGTATACGAAAAGTCAAAAAATGATTCTAAGAAAAGACGATCTGTCAGCCAATGATATAAGGTTTAGGGGCTAAGTATATTTTATAATATAATTGTGATTTAAGTAATTTATTTCACTATTAGGCATTAGTATTTCAGTGGGTCAATAATTTTTTCCGAAAAAAATTAATTTGAAAGCCATTGCGTGTACATAAAATACAATACAAAACTTTAAAAGATGTAATAAGTACCATCGTATAATCTCTAAATAAAATGATAATAGATACGCCATGAATTATAATGTTCACTGAATGTTTATATTAGCATTTTCTATACAGCATACAATTTAATTAATCTTTTTAACGTATGACTACACCTATGCGCTTATACATAGGTACACGATGACTAAAGTTCGGATTTTAATGCAAATTATTTTTTTCCCTAAGCTCAAAAACAAGGTTTTCTAAGCACAATATTCGTTTCCTGTAATCGAAGAAATTAAAAATACAACTTTTATTTTGCATTTAACTAATTTTTTATTTTTAGGGCATTTTTTCGTATTTTTAAGGAATTTTCTATATACTATTTATAAATGTGTAAATTTAGATCAAATTATCTCCCCAACCTGTACATTACGGTTAATGATGGATAAGAATAGTCCAGGGAACGGTTAATTATGAACTGCAAAGAATTGTACAAGTTATAGTTGAATCTTTTCGTTATCAAACAATAGTCAACTTGTTACTTATAAGACGACGAGAGTAATTTCGAAAATCACACGATTCATATGACTTGATTAACTGCGGTCTGCTATAAATATCAAGTTATGATTGTGTTTTGAGCTGTATACTATACATTTATACTGTACAAGTACAACATAATATGTACACACGTTTAGTATTGCGTAGATACCTATGTGAAATAATACAATTTTTCATTTTTTTTAGAACATATATATGAATAGTCGTATTTTTAGTCCACAAATTAATAATTATAAACTAGTAATTTATTAGGAAATTGTTTTTTAGAGCATTAAATCAGAACCATAAGTGAGTGTAATGATGGTATTCTATATATACATTCCATAGTGTATAGATATATCATACATTTATACCAATAAATAATAATAGTGTTTTCATAAGTCTAGTAAATTACTAGTGGTAATTAAAAAATAAGCAATGGTAGTTTTAAGCTATATCCAAAAAATATGTTCTCTATCTACCTACAATTAGTTGGTAAGCGTGTAGGTAATCTATATACGAAACTTCAGCCTTTAGATCACACCATTCCCACCATCTAGCAAACTATAGGTACTATAGTAAAAACTGAAAAAAAATTTTAACAGATAAACTAAAATTATATTTAATTTAAAAAGGAACTCACAATTATGAATTTAAATAGTTAGGTGAACTTCAAATCTTTGTTATTGTGCTTAGAATCTTAAAAGTACGATTTCGATATTGACATTTACAACGTAAAATCATATTTTGGGACTTAATATCTCTAAAAAACTAACGGAAGGTACTGCAATAATGGTTGCAATTGAACATGTTCATTGTTAATCTAATATTTTAGGAGTTTTTCAAGGGTTATATTGAATACCTACATTCATAAAAATCAAGTCATTCAGTCGTCAATTATCGTAAATAATTCAATTTTTGGAACTTGAAGCACTATGAATCATTAAAATAACTGCTTATATTATAAAATTCCCATAATATCGAATTTAATGCATCCATAAAAATAGGTAGGTTTAAAAAAATTAATTTTAAAGTTTTTAAATGTGCATTGTCTGTAATTCGACACCATATTAATTGTACACTTTACAGTTATGCTTTACCACATCCGATACTCAAACACGCAAGTCCCAAACCATGATAATAGGTGTATCGTATATTCGTACATCGTGTATATCCCGTGTGTATAAAAACTAAATGTATAAACGCGGGCCCCTGGCCCCTAGAGTAATAATAATATTGTTATTATCATTATTATTATTATTATTGTTTATGGCGGTAGGACCGAGGGGGGCCGAAGCGCCATCTTACGGTACAAATCTCAGCGTCCCGGTCGTCCGCGCTCGCGGCCCGTCGGTCGTCGTCGGCGTCGCTCGCCGCCGCCACCGCCACCGCATTATTATTCGTTACAAAACCCAACACACTCGTGTCGTCTCGTATAAACAAACAACTGCCGCCGCAGCCTGTCTCACTGGCCACTCGCAAAGTCGCAATTGTACGTCCGCGTTTAGCATAGACACGTACGCCATCCGTACTCAGTCGCACGTTACAGTTATTGTTTTTCAAACATCAACGAGTTCATCACCGGACCGCTTCCCGGTCATAGACGATCAACCGTAAATAATTGTGTTCGAGGTGCGTCTGACGAAGAGCGCCGCCAGAACTTGGACGACGATCACCACATCGTAACACAACCACCGTCGCCGTCACACAGTCACCATTACCGCCGCGATGTCCGAAGTGGCCGCCGAGAACAACGTACCCGTTCAGGTAACGTCAATCGCGTATGGAACGGTGAGCGAACGCGCGGGCGCGTGTTCCTTCCGCCAGTAATTTTTTGCCGCCAAACCGCTCGCGCGCGCGCGCCATTATTACCCGACTTTTTCGCGCGTCCCGATGGGACGCGCGAAAATGCCAACAACCCCCTGCCCCCCCGCTTGCGCACCCCTGCGGGTCTAGCCTTACGCCGCCGCCGCCGCCACCGTCCGATAAAAACCGTTTGCCTCACCCCTCCCACCCCCTTCACCATCACCGCCGACAGCCGTTCGTGATTTCGCCGCCATTATCGTCGGCGGGGTGCGAAAACCTGTCCTGTGGCTCGCGTGATTCTAGTCAGGCCGCCGGCAACACGATCGTCTGATGGCGTGCCCGACAATCGTTGTCTGCGAATATCATTTACCGTCCTCCGCGATCGCGCCACAGACGACGGCGGCGCGATCTTGTTTGCGCGCGAGCGCTTACGCACGCGCATGTCAGGTCGCCGCCGTTAGATCCGTTCACCTCGACTCTGCCGCCGCCGCCGCCGTCTTTTTCTCTGGGTAATAAAAAACGCGCGCGTCGGTTCCGACCGGCCGCCCATGGTGTTGGGCGACTGGCAAGAGGAGCAAGAAGTAACAATACGTTACCCGATTATTATTGTATGCGGTGTACCACTGTGCTTCCGCCGGCAGTACGGCTCGTTCGCGCCCATTTTTTTACACGGGTCCCGCCAAAAACGTGGTGTCGCACGTTACTACGTTAGCATTATCTACGTCGGTCGGGCATTTTTGGTTTCGTTTTGAATATGTCTGTCTCGACTAGGGTGTGTTATGAGTGTTATGACTATAAGGCACGCTCTCCGAGTTTTGAACTACCCCTCCGGAATTGTGTGCTCCAACATTATTTCGATAACCTTTCGAGTGCCTAATGCCTGTTGAATCTCAACACAATATTATGGTCGAGTGTTAATTAACATAACTTGAAGATATTATTCAATCAAACCACTATAGATTGTTTGTTTTTTTATAGGTTTATATTCAAATATAAAAGAAATGGTAACTTAAAATCTTAAAACTTAATCAATATACCAGTAGATACTTTTTTTAAATATTTAAGTGTTACGGAAAAAAATTATCATTTTATTTTAACGACGGAAATGTAATACGTTTTTAGTGAATGGTTTACTGTGTCTCTATATTTAACATGATTTATAAGTCATGTTCAGTAAGTTAATAGTTTGTATCTACTCATGCAATTTTAAAAATTTAACATCAACTATGTTCACTTAATCATAAGTAAAATGTGTGTAGTATTAAATTGGGTTGTGACAATTGGTATTGAACACATTTTATGCATTACTGAAATTATACTGAAATTGTGATGGTTATATTTTAATAGAACACAGTACCTGATACTTAATTTTGTAATAATTATACTAGGTACATTCCTCCTACCACATCGAGACAATTGTGAAAGCATAATTTGCTAACAGTACTTCATAATTAAAGTCTATTTATTTATTTATTTATAATAGTAAACGGGATAGGCCCTTGACATTTATATAAAATTAATAATTAACAATAATATAATACACTATAACATACATAATATTAACAATAATAATGTAGTACAAAATAATTACACACAATAAGATGATTAGATGTTATAGGATCCATCATTAGCTAGTGCCATCATACGCAAAATGGGTTCATTATATAAGTAATTTGTCGCACAGAACGGGACCCGGAAAGGAGAAAATTTGCGCAGATTAGCGCCGGGAACATTAAAATTAACCCTCCCTAACATATCTGGAGCGTCAACTTCCCCACTCAAAAGTTTCGATAAGAACACCAAATTAGCATCTATTATTAGGATAGAATATAATTGTTAATTTAAACATGTTATTTTTTTTCAATTTAGGAAGGTGAGAAGCGTGGTCGAAAAAGAAATACAGGAAGTCGTTCAAATGCAACTAGTGCAACTTATGCGGAAGCTGAACTGATAACCAAGGTTTAAAGAATGCATTATCTTAGCTAAATTTATTAAATTAAACTTTTTTATCAGTTGCATAATTTAAGAGTATAATTCATTATTACATTTGAATTCATTTTATTTAGGGATTGATCAATACTGATGATGTTGATGGAAGGAGAACGACCAGATCCTCTACACGAGGTTCAACTGCAGCTTCAAAGTTGAAAAGTGAACCTCCAGCTAAAAAAGAGAAAAAAGTACCAGCTGTTAAAGGTAATTGTTGATTAAAAACATGGCGTTAGCCATCAATTTTTATTTAATTAACAGATAGCATATAATTTTCAAAACATAATTTTCCTTAAGGCAAACGTGGAAGGCCAAAGGCAGTCTCAAAAGAAGAAAGTGAAGAAGTTGTATCAGCTGAAGAAAACGGTATTGCTGATAATGATGTTGACTCGAAAGCTGACAAGGGTGGAAGTTCCACAGAAGAAGAAGTGGATTCAAAAACTGAAGATAAAATTGAGAATGGAAATTCATCTGCTGAAGAAGAGAAGAAAGTTGAAGAGGTAAATTACTTTATATATGATTGACATATTTAACTAATTGATAAATATTTAATAAATCGTTAAACTTACTTACAGAAAAAGGAATCAACCGTTGAATCTGATAAGCCTGCAGTAACAGAGGAAAAAAAAGAGTCTTCAAGCCCGTAAAATACGAATCAAAATGCTAAAATACTTTAGTGTTTAAAATGTTTAGTGTTAAGCAAGATATTTAATACTTAAATTTATTCTGATAGTTATTATCATGATTTTGGTACAAGTTTATTTTAATTTAGTAACTACACATTTTTTTTATAACTAGCCTATCCTGATGATAGGCTTTGATTTAATTCTGGACAATTGAATGAATTTCTCATCCCATGTAATAAAAATAGTTCGCAAACACTTTTCACATAAAAAAATAAAAAATGCATACTGATGATTATGTTACCATTATGTGTATTGTCATTATTGGCAAACTTCCTATCAAAGTTATTTTGTATTGGATTTAATCTGTCCGATTAATATAAATAATTTGTAATTCACAATAATATTTACTTATATCTTTGTATGTAACAAAAAAAATTTATTTCAAATAAAATAGATAATTTTGTTTAATATAATGTTGACTTTAAACATATAAATATATATGATTATTTATTTCAAAGGAAATTCAAATTTATATTTTTATGTTTTTGTGAAAAGAAATGTAATTAAGTTGTGCGGATGAAAAAAATTCTAAATATTTTGCATGCGTTCAATAAAAAAATTAAAAATATCTATTTATATATTACAATATACTTAATACATAATAATAGTACTTTTAAGTCATTTGTAGAGAAGCAATCAAATTGGTCGTATGTTTTTCAGGTCAGTTCAAATTGTTCTGTAGACATTACATATTATGAAGATTCCTAATTAGGTATATATGAAATATATATTTTATAGGTATTAATATGATCAATTAAGTGGCATGATTTATTAAAAGAAAATTGTTAAATGCCGTCTACTATCATAAATAGAATAATTAATTTTTTAAAACTACTGTTCTCACTACGTTTACACTTCTATACATTTCTTTTTATAGCGTTAAAAACGATATATATATATACATATAATGTATTGTTTTACTACATATATTTATATTTATTTTAATATATATAATCTGCATATATAGGATGTAAATTACTATTGTGAATAAGATATTATTATTTTAATATAAATATACTATTAAGTACACTAATGTATTTTTACGGCACAACACAGCAATATTAAATTGAAAATATTGTATAAAAGTTGTCATTTTTTATTTTACCTATGCATATATTATATTATATAATTTTGATTTTATTTTTCAAATTGTTTTTTTCTAAACGAAAATAAGTGATTGCGTTCAATTAGTATTTGTAATTTTTTTGTGGTATGATTTTTTTTGTTTTTAATTTTTTTATAACCAGAGCCAAATATGTCTTCAGATGTTAATATATGCACGGGAACTTCTAGTAAAACTTTTTCTGTACTTTAGTCAATAATCTAATTGAAGTAAATAATTTTTATTTTATAGCAATTTTTTCAGCACTCATTTATGTTGGCTGTTTGGCTTTAGTTCCAATTACTTTTCTTGTTAAGGTTTGATTCTAGGAATTAAATGTAATATATATAATAATATATTCATATATAAATATATGATAAATACAATTTTAAGAATAAAACTAAAATTTTTAATTATACAGTTATGTCTTATGTATCATCATTCATTAAAAGTTCTGAAGTTGTTTTGAGTGGTCATGCATACATATTTTAATGTTAAATCCAGGGTCAATCAGACAAAGTTGCCTTAAAGACTTCAGAGGATATTTATTTGGGAACAAATGAGGTTTAGTACTTACTACCTCTACCTTAGCACATTTTGTTTTCAAAATGGGTATGTATGCGATCTAAATAGTTGGAGATGTTTGTAAAACTGTTAACCATTTAGATTGTGAGTGGAACGAATAATAATATTAAAACTTCTAGGTATTTCAGTGACAGTGAAAATTTTTAACTTACAAAAAATAACTATCTATAAATTGCAAGTATGATTTAGGTAAATACACCGGGATGGTTACAATTTGTTTCATCATCATTTAAAAAAATGTATAATTGTTTGGTTTAATTTCCTGTTTTCCTAAGTGGCTGTGTGTAAGACTGGGAATGTCACCCTGCTGTATAGGTGTCATCTTAGAACAGACTATCGATAACAGATCAAATATGTGGAATTTGACTATAAATTTCGAATAGGTAGTTCATTACTACTGTATTCTGAAAATTAATCCTCTACGTCTACACTGTAAATATTAAGTAATAATTATTCTAAACAAGTGAATATCTACATCTACTGTACTCCTAATTGTAAACCATAAACAATCTATTCTTTGCTTTGATTAACACTAATAGTATTTTGGAATTCATGATATGATATTTTGTACCTTTTTTTGTTATAATTTAAACATTTTTCATAGACTCACGCCTCGTCTCCTTATGGATTTTTCGTTCTGTTCAGATATTCCTGTACTTTATACCTATATAAATCGGATACATTCATTCATTCATAACTACTCAATTTGCCGAGAGAATGTAGCTACTTCGTTCATACGACTGGATCCGAGGAGTGGATTTGGGTGCTCTCGGCAGGTACGACGCACGTTATGGATTGCCATTTTAACCACTTTCTCTCGCAAACTGAGCATACATATTTATTAGTTATTAGTTTATTACGATCAATTAAATTGTAATAATTAGGTATTTTTGATAATATTCAACACTGCAGTTGCAGTAATGTACCTATTTTGCCTATTCAATACGCCAGTTAACATATCATATTTGCACGAATTTACACCTAATAAATTTATATAGCCTTTATCAGTATTTACTACGTTGTCAAGCCTTAAGCGTAGTCTATATAACCAAGTTGATAGGTAGATATTACATATTTTACAATAATATATTTTTAATTATAATATAATAATAAACCATACTTAAATTTAATTTAAATTGGTAGTTAAACAAGACTCGCTGTAAGATTCAAAATGACTCAAAACTAAAACCTAAGAAGTTATAGGAGTTACCACAAGTAGGGTAATTGTGTTTTAAAATGATAAGAACTTAATTAATTATAAGTCTATGTTGTATTGTAATTTGGAAGGAGTCAAAGACTGCTGTCTATTCGAATAGGTAACGAATAAAATGACTAAGTGCAATAAAAAATACAAATAAATGCAAGTGATACAGAATTACAAGCGGGTTGTAGGTACACTGAGTACAGGATTCAACAATTTCGAATTTATGACATCTATTATGATGAATTGGTGATATGATGTATGCACTATGCAGGATAAAATAATTTTCCGTAAAAACTGCAAAATCTACAAAAATTATAATAATATATTATCGTATCTAAAGGCCCAGGCACGTCGTCAGTGGCCTCGAACTGGCAACCTTGATTTTTATTTTTAAATATTATGTTGTATAATTGTCCCAAAACGACTAAATCCTATGTGTATATTATTTGGTACTCCATATAGTTAACGATCGTATAACAAAAATTAAATTCCGAGATTCTATTTTATAAATATTCGTCATTCGACAATTTGATAAAGGACAATAATACGTCTATTAATAGATTGAAAATTAGGAATACCAAATACGGGTAAAATTATTGGATTTAGATGAATTTACTGAAAGATTTGCTGCGAACCATAAAAATAGACAACTTGTCCCTAATCCTTATATAGTTGTTTAAGACGTATATAATTGTATACCTATATATTAATGTATAATACAAATATAATCAATATAGATTACAGACAATGCATTGTGAAATATAGTATTATTTTTTATAGATATTGTCTGATAAGGAGAGTTGTGGTATCGGGTACAAAAAACAGAAAGAAGACAAAAAATGTTGGCCCACTTCGCCCCCTTATAAAAAAATGTCTGGTTACGTCTTTCGTGCCTGTAAAGTCCTTTTACTCGAAGTGGGTGAAAAGCTTCATATCATAGCATAGAACCAGTGTTTGAAGTCGCTGAGGTTACCAATTAAAAATTCCAAGTATATATAATATAAAATGGTCACAATTCAAAAATGTCTATTTATTTAACATTTTTGTTATAATTTTTTCGTCTTTTTATTTTTCAGATACTTGAAACAGGTAAACCAAGCTGAAAAGACAAGTAGGATATATAATACGATTGTAAAAATAAGAAACCGTCGTCCTTCATGTATCATCCATGCATATTATCAATGTCCATCAAATTTCAATAAGTACAAAAGAAAATATTATCCGATGTTAAAGTGCTAAATAATTATCCAAAGCGTTTTAAGCCTTCATAAATAAATAAATAAAGTAATCTTACTGTTTTAAATTTTTATTTATTCTATTTATATTATTTTATTGTATTATCAAAGCATTATTGACAGATGCATATTTTTAATAAATTATTTTTTAATTTTTAATTTCCGAATTGTTTGGAATGTTCATTTAATAATTAGGTGAATTAAAAAAAAACAGTATATAATAAGTAAAGTACATTTTACATTTTAATACAAAATTAAAAATATATAAATGTTCAGTAACAAATCATACCATTTTCTGTTTCATTTAAAATGTACAACTGCCTAGTGCCTATACTCTTCAATTGCAGTAGGTGCATAATGGTTTTATTGGTTTATGATTTCTAGTACCAGTTAAAATTATTTAAAGGAATACAATATCTGTAATACACTAATACCTTAAGAGGACACCACACCCGCATGTGCTATCTCCGTCTTACAAATGTACAACATAGCAAAAACTATTTAACGCGGGACAACTTTTTTCGCACCATATTTGTTGTAGAATTATCAAATTTTCACAACACGTAAAGAAGGACTTCATCTGTGCAACAGAGTGCTTTTTTTTTAATTACACTTTCCAATAATTTTTTATAAGCAAATGAAAAAATCAAAAAAACAAAATGTTTAGAAGCAAATAACTTTTATTGTATTTATGTTATCTAAAATATAGGCACGCTGTTGCATAGACAATTTTCTACTCGATATGTTCAGAAATTTTGGAGCCACTACTACAGAGGTTGATACCGAGTTGCGGTTGAGATTATAATAGGTAAAAAAAAAAAATCCGAGTTGCGGTCGGGATCAAAACAGGTAAAATATCAAAATAGGTAAAAATCCTAGTTACGGTAAAAAAATATGATTAATAATTATTATGTTTTAAAATATTTATATATTTACATTTGTGATATTAAACCGGTTCATATTTGTATGATACACATTTCACAAATGTCAGCTAGTCAATTTGTTTTTTCAAATACTGTTGTATTTTATTTTTAGTAAATTTCTGATTTATGCTCTCGCTTTTTTATTAGTTTCCAAATCTAGTGAATTGATTTTTGAATATGTATCAATGAATATTTTTGACACATTTCAAAAATTCAAATATGTTGGGATGTGACGATCGGTTCTCAGTTTTGAATTTAGAATTGAACGCTTCACTTCCACTATTCGTTCTCCAAACATCATTGTTCAAAGCTGCCCAGAGTGTGGTTGAAAAAGTAGCATCATTCCCAATATAATTATCGACTAAATACTAAATAGTCACTAAATTCAGTAACTCTTGAATCTATATGTTGTTCGGCGATTAAATCTAAAAACACTTTTCCCACTTCATCTGGAGGGAGAAAAGTCAATCCAAAAACGTATTGTAACCATTAATCGTTAACCGGATACTGACCGCAATTAAGACGTTAATTTTACCTTCAATATTTTTAAGACCGCAATTATTCGACTATGGCGACCGCAACTCGGACAATACCACTACAAACACAGAACGATAAAAGTTGTCCCGCGCAAAACAGTTTTTGCTTGTTCCTTTGTAAGACGGAGACAACACATGCGGGTGTGGCGTCCTCTTAAACGCATAGGTTATAAGTATATTAAATATTGTTGAACATTTTACTAACTGTGCGTGTTGTTTCAATAATGGTATTCGTCGGTGAAAATGTTCCCAATCTGCGAATGAAATATCACATTAAGCAGTATGAAAAGTGTATACGTTGCAGTGTTTCAGAGACTATATAATAACATTAGTCCCAGAGCTGATTTTAATGCAGACATAATATCGAGGATATTAAAATAAATATTTAATGTCACGAACAATGCGCTACTCAAGTGTCGTGGACGCATATTTTGTTTCCGAGGGCGCAATGCATAAAATACGCGAGATCTAATAACACAAACATATTCGTTTCTTCTCGACAGTGGTCGTAGAAAAATA
This sequence comes from Myzus persicae, assembly GCF_001856785.1. Classification (NCBI taxonomy): domain Eukaryota; kingdom Metazoa; phylum Arthropoda; class Insecta; order Hemiptera; family Aphididae; genus Myzus; species Myzus persicae. The sequence continues at coordinate 310,840 of NW_019102735.1, read as the reverse complement.
ATAATTAGTACTTACCTAGGCACTTGAATTAGACACATATTTTTATTTCAATATAGAACTACACGTCGTAAGTCATAAGACACAATTCTAATTTAGAACGGGTAATTTATTTATTTTAAATGTTCACCTAGTGGTTATCTGCCTCCACTGACTTGCAGTGACAGGAGTGGTACACATAACACACTCCATGTGCACGCTTGTAAGTAATATACTATTATATATTTATATGTACTTGTAGACCTATGCAAATATTAAATAGTGTTCTACAATCTACATACACACGGGGGTTCTAACGTCCCTCACAATCCAAAAGTTATTATAATTTTTATTTATGTTTTACATACAGTACTCCCTCGTTAACACGAACACGACGGGACCACAAAATAACCGGTTCGTGTTAAAAAAATGTGTGTAAACCGATAGGTTATTTTACACTCAAATAATTTTTCGACTTTTTTTAAAATGAGTCGTTTAGTTTTTAGATCTATAGACATTTGCTTCCTTTTCAAAATCATTTTGGTCAATACTCCAGCTATGTATACAAAACAAATCATCAACAAAGTCAACTGACCAACTGATGGATAGAGCAATTATTAGTTTAAACGAGAGCAATTATAGCCGAACTAGATTGCACACATACAAATGTACTACACATGTATACACGTGTACCTACAATAGAGAATATGTACATAAATAGTAGGGATAAGATAAGATATTGATAAAACTGTGTTATAAAGATTAAATGACAAACGACTATACGAGTAATAAAACGAAAATAGATACATATGTACATATTGACATTTTTCTGTTCGTGTTAATCAACAAAATATGGTACCTAAAATTTGTTCGAGTTTCGTGTTAACCAAAATAATTCGTATAAACCGAGGAAATAAAAAAAACCCTATCTTATAGGTTACATGGCTTTAGTTATGGAGGTTTGAATGTGATTGGTTGTCACTTGTAGTCAGTAGATTGTAGATATCATGAGTTTAAGGTTGGTTTTTCAATGGTTTTAATTCTTTGTCGATACATGGTACCTAGAAATAATTACGCGGTTATACAAAATAAAATCCATATAATATGACGTGTAGGTAGTAGGTAAGTAGGTTGTAGCCAATAACGCATACAATGTACAATAAATGTACGACATACAAAAAACAATATCAAGATTTGTAACTTGTACACTGTACGAGGTAATGATAAGTGAACATATTATTATTTACAAAAACTACTTGAATAATTTATATGATTTAAATTAATCAATAATGTAAATACAAATTTTAATAAGAGAAAAACGTGTAAAAATAAATATAAAAACCTCAATTATTGGTTTTGAACATTTTAAGTGGTATCCTTCTACAACTAGAACCATGGTCTGTGGTCGTCCTAATAATTCGTTAACATAATTTATAACACGGTATTAAATTATTAGGTACTATGATAAGAACACACAAGATTCAACATGGTTTTGATTTAAGATGATAGCAATATAGTACAATAACAATGTTTTTCAGAAATAGTTTGGAGTGCAATAATGCATGTCTTCCCGTGTGCGTCGCCGCAGTCTATGGTACAATACTACAATACACATGGTACTGTGGTAGTAACTAGTGTGGTGTAGCTATCAACTGGATGTTTGAACTATTGGCTAGTGCGGAGTGAAGCTTGTTAGTTGTTGTTAATGTTTGCATACAGGTTGTATAATAGTTTGTAATGTCTGCATAGCGTGTGCGTGAAGTGCAGTTTTTGTAAAGGATTTTTAATATTGATGCTAAAGAAAACAAATATTTGTTGATAATCTACATTGTGCTTAAGCCAATTGTAATTGTTTTATTAAATTAATTAGTGTTTGAAACTTATTTTATATTGTGAAAGATATATTTAAATAAATGTTGCAAATTGAGAATTATGAATTTCATATTGGGAGGTCCAAAGAATACCTACAGTATTGTTTAATGATGTAAAAGGTACATTTAAATTATATTATTAAGTTAGAATATATTTGAACTATTTCATATTGAGGTTTCTCAAATGCTTACATGTACTAACCTATAATTATGATAATATTTTATTCATTGATTTTAGAGTTTACCATTTGCGGCCGCTTGTGTGATTAATTTTGTCCTGCTAATACTGTATGGACAGTTGACATATAATGGTAATTATAATTAGTTATGCATATAAATTTAATCATCTGTTGCTTATAAACTTATAAAGTAAAGTTAAAATTTACATAGTGGTGTATCTACTGTAAACTAAAAAAAAATCATTATGTTTTTAAAAACTTGAACCTTAAAAATTATTATTCAATCTGGTTTTTCATATTTATATGCCAATGGTTTTTAGTTTTTTAGGGGCAAGTAATTAGTGCAAAATGCTCTGTATTATTTATAATTATTTTCAAATATTTTACACATTTAAAGTAACTACAATAAATACAAAAATGTTGCGTTATAAATTTATATGAGAAGAGCACAAAAAGTTTTTATTTACTTGTGGTATCGACGAAGCTGCCGGAACTCCTTGTGAATTCTGCAAGGGCTTAACAGAATTCTGGATGTGCTATACCCCTTTCCCTCCATTCTACACCTATGAATATATACAATATTTGTATGTTTGATTTTTGGGACAACTGTTGCGCATTTTATTTAAGTATTGTCTTACGGTGTAACAAAAAAAAATACTATTTAAACCTTGTGTTTATTTATAGACTAGATAAAGAACTAAAATTAAATTAAAAGTAAATTAACTTTACTGTATACCATAATAACATTGGATATTTTTATATCTTGTGTATCCACAGAAACATGGAATACTGTCGCTCAGTACCATGATTAAGATTTAATCATGCTCGGTACTTTCTACATATATTCAAATTGGTTTGCGAAACATATTCCATAAACCAAATTCAAAAATATGTAAAAAGTATTGAGTTATACAATATTCTTTGTTTACGTGGACTCACTGAACATAAAAAATGTATATAAAAATATGTAATATTATTCAAGTATAGTATTTTTTGAATTAAAAAAATCAAATTCATATTATTGCTTATGAATATTATATTGACTGCAGAAGCATGATGAGTATTTTTAATGATATTCTAATAAGGATTACATTTTTTTTTTTTTGTCATACTTAGATAAATATAATATACTATATATTAATAATATAATATACTATATAATATATATTAATAATATTATAGTATTATTTAGATAAATATAATATTATTTTGTAAATAACTAATAAAAATGTTGGTGAATAATTGAAAATGCATCTACATTATGTCTCTGTCTCAAAGTATTGTGGCTTTGCATTAAGCAGTAGACTTAGACTTAGCCTCATTTTTATTTAAAAATTATAGTTTTGTCAATAAACTTTTTGTAGTTTCACAATGTTGCATTTTAGTTTACTTTACATACATTGTTTTTGTACATTAACTGGCAAAAACTCGGGCTGTATTGAAACTTCTGTTTTAAAAATGTTTATACAGTGAAACCTCTGAATAGCGGACACTCTCGGTCGCCGAAATTTTGTTCGCTATTTAGAGGAAAACATTTTTTTCAATAAACAAATAAATAAATTCAATAATTTTATTTTATATTATTTTTACATTAATTAAATACACAATAAAAATAAAAACTAACATTTCTGAAAAAAATCTGTTACTTTAGTTTGTTTACTAATTGCAGGCGTAATTATTTTGTGTGTTAAGGCATTTTTTAGTTGGATTGTGTTTGAGTACAATGAACTATTCTGTATCTCAATAGAAGATACATATTTACGTATACCTTTTACTGCTAGCAATGCCAAAATGTTCTCGTATATTGGCATCATAAACACAACTAAACGCACATAGGACAATGCATTAGTTACAATATTTTGTTGACGCGATAAAGTGACTGAACGGAAAAGATAAGATTTTCATATACAGTTTAATAATGTACACATAAGATAACTTAATAATAGAGGTTTTTATTCAAGTATTCCAAAATAATTCTTAATTTAAGATAAAAATTATTAAATATCAGTGTTATAAAAGTGTCCCTTATTTAGAGTGTCCTGTATTAAGAGGTTTTCCTATACATAAATTGTGAAAATGTCCCCGTCCCCGAAAAAACGTCCGCTATTTAGAGGTGTCCATTAAGGGAGGTTTCACTGTATATTAATTATTTTTTTAGCTCAAAGATGTTTGAAACAAGTTTTATTTTATATGAAATATTTATTTGATTTTAGGTTGAAAACGGAGATATGGAATCCATGGAAGACTATGAATTGGAGCCCAACAACATTCATCTTTTTTTAAATGATGAAGTTATCAATCAATACATGGATCTTATCACAAAACGTTCACCCATCACAGTGTACGCATTTAATACATTTTTTTACCTAGCTCTTTCTGACAATGGGTATTCTCATGTTTGTCGGTGGACAAAAAAAATTGATTTATTCTCAAAAAAAAAATTGTTTATCCCTATTCATATCGAAGATCACTGGTGTTTAGTTTATGTTTGCTTTATACAAAAATCCATTAAATATTATGATAGCATGGGTGGACGTAACTTTTAGTGCTTAAAATTAATATTGAAATATTTGATGATGGAGCATGCTGACAAAAAAGGAGAAGATTTTCATCCAAGTGGTTGGTTATTAATGAATGTGAAGAACTGCCCTCAACAAAAAAATTATTGGGATTGTGGAGTATTTGTTTGCATGTTTGCCGAATATTTATCAAGAGATGCTCCGTTAAATTTTTCACAAAAGCACATGGCTAAATTCAGAAGACAAATAACATTAGAAATCAAGAAGAAAAAATTAAAAAAATCTGTACCAGAAACTTAAGCTACTGTAACAATAATTAAATGATGCATAAGCTCTATACGTTTTATAGGTGTAACTGTTGTCGGAACACTTGTGCATAATTTAGTTTTAATAAACAAAAAGTAATTATATTGAATAAGTATATTGTAAATAATTGCATTAATGTATATGATAACTTTCCTTTTTTTTGAATAATTCAATTTACTTAAACTGGATCTTTTAAATAAAAACTTTCAAATTAGATCTATTGATTCCATAATAAGTAAATAACTAATACATTATATTTTTAAGTTTAATATTGATTGTGTTAGTTGTATTGTTAAATCATCCAACAATTTATTGGTATGTGTTGAAATAATCAGTTATATTTGATTAAATATTATCTGTAATGAATAGTAATGTTTTTTTTATTATGTAACCACATTCAGTTTTTTGGAAAATCTGTTGTATAGCCTATGGAGTGAATGAAAGTTATTAGAACACGAAAAAGTACAGATAATACTTTATACATGTATTTATATTTTGAATAATAATTTATCTACTCAACATACACTTAACATTATTTATATCTATTATCTATAGTGATTCGTTTTTGAGTCACCAAAAGAGCAAAATCAATTATTTAAAAAAAAATACATACTGGATTTTCAATTTTGTACTTCTCAAATGTCCCAGCTACTGATACATATAGAGTAAATATCACATATTACTAAATGTAGTCTACATGTAGTAGTTTGTAGCATAGATCATACAAAAGAGATATTGTTACATTTTTTAATACAAAACCTTGTTCAAAGATCGAAGCATTTTTTTTTACTAAAGGTAGGTTTAGACACAAAAACAAAATACACGTCATTGTGAAATAACCAGAATCTATAATTCTATGTAAAAAACTATTTAATACAAATTTAAAAAAATGTACTTACCTAGGTCCCTACCTTGTAAAACGTATTTTAATCATTATTCGTATGTCAATACGACATTTAGTTTGCTTCACATCAAAGCATAATTTATACCTATATCATCAAATACTGAATGTCTGAATTTAATTTATGAAACATTTTGTACTAAATTATAACTATTTATTTAAAAATAAGTACATTTCAGTAAAAATGTTATGTGTTGAGCAAGTTTCATTGTTTCAAATGCTAAAAATTTAAATTTCACGGTACATGATATAGATCCCTTCTAGAGGGAATACTACCTGCTCTATTATTTTTCATTATTTTGGATTTTTTGTTTTAAAATAATAAATTGCTTATTCTATGATTTCTCGTTTGAAAAATCCAGACACACAATATGCATTCGGGGCTTAACCTAATCTATTCAAAATTCTATATTATCTACGATTTGACCACAGATTATATGAAAATATAGTATATGTATATACTGTATATTAATATATATTTTCATTTAGTTTGTGGTTTGAGTGTTCACATTGTCACTTAACCAAATGCACTATGGAGTTTGGAGGTACCTACCAACTCAGTCTGCTTAAATATTGTGTATTGAATATTTTGTTTTGTTTAAAAATAACACTTAACATTTAACATATCTAATACCAAGACCCAGACGACCATGAACATTTTATGAAAATCCATTCCGCCAAAAGTTGACTGAAAATGATTGGTAACACTGATGCGCTCGTGCGTCGACAATAAATTGGTTGGACGGGCGGACAGATTGTTCGATGGAAGAGAAGAGCGGAATCCCACCCAAAAACGTCAAAAACCAAACTCGCCGTGCCCCCTTCCACATCCCTTTCATTTTCGTTTTGTGTTTGTAAACAACAATATTAATCACTGTTTTCGTTTTTGCGCTATAATATTTTTCACGTTCGTACGGTTTTTGATTTGAACGTGTCCAGCGATGTCGCTCGAATTCGAGGTTTTCCCGCCGGTGACGTCCGGCTGCCAACGTCGCCATCACCGCAACGCGTTTGCCGCCGTTTCCGTGTGAGCAGCCGATCACCACCGGACAACGAGCTTCAAGTCCAGTCGAACCGACCAAATTAAAAACGTAAGATTTTCATTCCTGGTTGTTCTATCAATTTTAAAACCCACTGGCCCATCGATGAGATATTACTCGATCAAAGAACCAATTTGTGAGTGTCACTAATCATGTCGATTATACGACTTTAATATATGCTCAGACTTTTATCTGTGAGCTCGTAAGATGACAATTATCTGTCTCCAAGCTCATCATAAATTAAGAGTTGACTGTTGCTTTATGTTCCTATAGTTGTGTCGTAATTTGTTTACTTACTGAAATACGATTCTTATACCTATTGGTACCTAATCAACAAAACACTTTTAATGTATAATGAACCTATTGATCAACTCGATAATGTATTATTGAAGTCTCGATGCTCATAATTTTGTCGAGCCAATTAAATTTATTCTAAATACATATAGTATTTAAACTCATGTAAGAATTTGGACTAGTTGACTTGGCATGGTTGCAATAACTTATAGAAACTTTAGTCATTTGTTTAAATAGTTACCAAAACAAGTCTTCTAAAGAAAGACTTTCATGTTAATTGATTATTTTTCCATATTTTCTCACCTTTTAGAGAAGCTTTCCTTTTAAATAAGATCATATTTAAATATATTTTTTTATCTAAAATTTTGGATTTTAATCCTAAATTTAAAAATATTTGATTATTAGCTAACTATCAAATAGAAATTTTAGATAAATAAAAGTATAAGTTTTAGTTAAGTATGAAGACAAATTATTATTAGGTTAATACCTATACACTTGACGCATGTATTTAGTTTATTGGAAAGTATAGATATAATTAATATATATAAATATTAATTAATTTTGTTTTACTTTCAGATTGGGTTTATTGGACATGTATTTAGGAGCAATCATTGTATTATTAGAATAATAATTACCAATTTGACAAGTGTTGCTTAACTTGCATCATTTTAAAATGAATAAAAAGTATACACATTTTTTTCTTTGTCAATAACTGGTGTACTAATTGACATGGGTGATAGATTATTTATGGCAATGAGCCGCCGCCGTATATCATGCCCATTGGCTGTTCAACAGCTGTGGGATGCGGTGAAAGTGATACGTTTTCAAAGGCAGGTACCAGATATCGATCGCATCACAAAATATATGACCAAAGTCCACAATATGTCACCAGGTAAAATATTTAAGTTTTATTAAAAAATACATTTTTCAAAACTAATTATTTTGTGTTCAACAGAGGAAGTAGGAAGACAATTAAATTATTGTGTGCGCGATGGTCTTTTGATTTTAACCAAAAGAGTTGGTAACAAAGGTTCAAAAGCAGGAGTTGAAACCTAGGGATATAAACTTCCAGAAGAAAAAGTTAGTGAATACTTAAATATATTAACATAATTTACTAATTTGTAATTTTTTTTACAGGCTGAAAAAGATAGTCACGATTGGTACTGTTTTCAATGTCACAGTGCTGGCGATGTGATAAGTTGTACATCTTGTTATCGAGTTTTCCATCTTTCATGTATTGAAAAAAAGGACTTGCCCGAAAATGATGTTAAGCATAAGTTCATTTGTAATATATGCAAAGTAAATATTACTATTAGTCTTATAACTAATTATAATTTTTAATGTTATTAAATAACCATTTTCTTTTAGAATTGTGCTTCTACTAAAGAAGCTTGTAAAAAGATTAAAAAGAGCCAGCTTAACAGGCTTCTTTATCATACTACTGGTAGATTAAAAGAAAAATTAATTATCCTCAATACATTTTATACTGATTATATTTGTCATTTGATATAAGTAATGAATGTATTTGTATTTTTCTATTAATTAGATACCTTTACCATGGTCAGAACGCAAAATTGCTACTACTGCTCCATCGACATATGTTTCAGACAGACTTCAATTTCAGAGTCAACTAAAAGGTAGTGATTTGCATTTTAACATGAAATGTGCATTAAATGACAAAGATCCTTGGAGGATAGATCTTCTTATTTTCAAGTAAGTTGATTTGGTATTGTTTGGTTAAAATATATATTTGTAATGAGTTGTCTTTGAACTATAGAATTATTGACCTTCAAATGATTGAAGATAAAGCTGATGATGATGAGTATAAAAATGTCGAAGAGTTCCGAGCAGATATATTAACCTTTGTTCACAATATTATTATTTTTCACGGCGGTAAATTATAACAACATAACTATTCTTTCTTTCATAAACCTAAACAAATTAAACGCATATAAACATACAACAATTAATTGAAACTTTGACTATTTGTAATAGTTTTTTTTATATGATCAAATGTATATTTATATTATAGTTCATAGCAGTTTAGCTGATTATGGACGTTTAATGTTGAGAGATTGTAATCGAGATTTAGACGAGATAATGAGATGCCGCTATTGTTACAAATATTCAATACAAAAAAATTCAAAATTTTGGTTCTGTAAACCATGTAAGCCCCCGCATGAATTAGTGTATGCAAAACAAGAAGATTTTCCATATTGGCCAGCTAAAGTATTTACAATTAAATTAAGACTTCATTTTTTATAATAATTTTATTCTAAAACAATATTTTAGGTTTTGAAAATTGAAGGTGATATGTATGAAGTAAGATTTTTTGGCAGTGAACACCAACTTGGAATTATTGACAAAACTCAAATACGACCAATATCAGTGAATATTCATACTTTGCAGGTTAATATCTAAATATTTTAATAATTTAATATAATTTTAAAATGTGTTACCTATATTGTTTATACTAATATATAAACAAATAAAATGTATTTATGTTTAAAGATTAATGTAAGGCTGGACACTTTTACTGTATTAAATCAACACTTATTTTGTTAGTCTCAAGGTCGAACTTCTCAATGGAACAAAGCATGTGAAGAATTGCGTCGCCATCAACTTCAACTAGACAAAGTTATATTTGGGCTTGCTACACAATCATCATCCTCTTCCTCTAGTTCATCTTCAGAAGATGAAGAAGAACCACCTAAAGTGGAAGTTTCACCCATTCTAAAACGTAACGATAGAAGAAAGGTTAAAGAACGGAAAATATCGATAAAAACTGAGCCAAAAGTTGATACAGATACTGAGGAATCAGAATCAAAGGATGAAGTAACCCCTGTTAAAAGAAAACGAGGAAGACCTTTATCACTAGAAAAAAAAATAAGTCCGCCAAAAAAAGTTGTAAAAAAATCTGTATTAGTGAAAAAAAACAGCCCCGAGAACATAGTTGAAAAAAGACCTAGAGGTAGACCTAGAAAAGTTATTGAACCTGTAAATGATGATAATACTCCAGTTAAACATTTAAAAACAAAAGTCAAAAGTGCAAAAGAAAATACTAATGCATCTGAAGGAATTAAAACATCAAAAAGTACATCACCGTTGAAAACAAAATCTCCAGTTAAAGAAAATGAAGTAGATGAAAATATAACGTCTACAACTGAAAGATTAAAAGACCCTGATGTTGTTGAAGATGAAACAGTTAGTTCTTCATGTCAAGATTTAGTTCGATCAGTTAAAGTGCAAACAAAACCAATTAGCAAAAAACCGCCTAAAAGCTATATAAACAAGGTTAGTTTTGTAATTAAATATATTTTATATTATGTTATGTTTTAGAACAAAATATTTTGTTTTAGATTCGAGCTGAAATGGAAAGTGAAAAACGTAAAGCTATTGAACAACTCATCGAACAACATAAAGAAGAGATTGCCTTATTGCAAGAAAACCATAATATTGCACTGTCCGAAGTGAAGAAAAAGCAATGGGTAATTTTATTTTTATTTTAAAGTCGAGAGAGATATTTTTTAATTCATATAACTTATTTTATAATTATTAATTAATTGCCTATAGATAAAGTAAAAATGAAAATATTTTTTCCATTTATTATCCATGGTTTTTTTAAAAGTTTATTTAGTACATATTATTATACATTACAAAAAGTTGACAGTCTGTGTATTTAACATTTTAAGACTTATTACATTTTGATATAACATCATGAAGACTATCATTATAATTTATTCAATAAATTTCAATTTTCATTCCATATTTTTGTACGTACATTTTTTAATTGATGAAAATATAACATCGCTACATAGATTTTGTAACTGTCAAATAAGAAAATAAAAAAATATTGGATATGGCAATCACATAAAACTCAATGTCGGTTTTCCACATTCAAATATTTCTTTTGGATAGACCACTGCTTTTAATAAATAATGAAATTTCTTTTTTTTAATATCCTGATAAACCAAGTATGCAATAATACCCTCGATATTAGGATTACTAATTTATAATTGTAAAACTTTTATTTTTAGTGTGTGAATTGTGAAAGTGAAGCTATTTACCATTGTTGTTGGAATACAGCATATTGTAGTCCTAAATGTCAACTAATTCACTGGAGTAGTGAACATAAAAGGCATTGTCGTCGAAAAAGATGATCTTAAGCTATTTATGGGAGTATTTTAACTAAAGAAATATTGTTTTCTTTTAGTTGAAAATCTGCCATGTATGTACACACATACTTACAATATATTTGTATTTAAACCTTTCAAAATGTATTACTAGTTTATACTAACTAACTCAAATTTCTCTTAATTGAGTAAATTTATTTTATGTTTAGTTTCTTATATTAAATTTAACGAGAACAATATTAGTTTAAAGTAACTAAATTATTCAGAAACATACAAGTATTATTAATCTTACAATTTTTATGTTAATCATGTATTTTTGCTGATTGACTTTGTACCATTATCATGTATTTGATTGATTCATCTATAGTGTGTTAAGGAAAGAGTTCTAATATTAATCAAATATTTAAAATATAATGAAAATGTATTTGAACATCCAAGCAGCTACGTCTTAAAATATTTGGTTAATATTTGGTCAATTTTGTTTTGTTTTTTTTAAAACCCGACGCCTACAATTGTATGTTATAATTTTACCTATTTTTTTTTAAGCCAATCTGCATTAAATGATTTTTGTACAAACTAAAATATAGTAGTTGCTTATTGGACTTGCGATTACTTGACTCATCTGCCTATTGAACTCAAATTAGGCTGGCTCGTGTACTAACTATTCCGTGTGCTAATCGTAAGTGCACAACTGCATGAGGTCAAATTTCTCCCATTTAGAGGGGCTACAAACCATGAAGGTCTTGTAGATTACAACATATTTTGTTTGTCACTGACTTGCACTCTCTTGGTTCTGCAGAGTATACTAAAACAAAGACAAATGGGAGTATTTTACTCACTATATAACGGTTAATAGGTTAATTAAATTAAACTACATCATTGAATAAATTATTTTTATTGATTTGTCTATGATTGTTAATTACATGTACGATTGTATACAGTTTAATGAATATGATGAAATACTCAATAAATAAATAACAATGAATATTTATAAGCACATTTCTCTATTTTAATTTTAAATCTTATTATTATATATCTATACTTATTACATACATTATACATACAAATTTATCCTAGACCTTGCACATTATTGACTCATTTGGTTAATGGACTCATGTTTTGGTCTCAAAGTGGGTCCAATAATCAGCACTTATTGTATCTATTTTAATGTATTTAAAAATATTGATCAAAATGTATTATATTTTGGATGCAGTATAGTGAAAGTTAATTTGTTATATCATCTTCATTATGTTTGTTTGAAAATAATTTTAAAAATTTTAGTAAAGTCAAGAATGTAATGGTTTTTTTTTTATATTGTTTTGTTGTTTTTGTACATTTTTTTTTTAAAGTTTATGAGTAATTAATATTCTTATTTGTTAAAAATAGACTTTTTTATACATATTATTTTGTTTTGTTTTATTATTATTATTTATAGTTAGGAGTTAGGTTTAAATTATTCTAAAGATGGTGCTTTAAAGTTAGTTATTTAATAAGTGTACAATTAAAGGAGTAATTCCATTTTAGCAAGTATAAATCACTAAATGTAATACACAACGTATTTAGATTATTTAAAGAGCTTTGAAAACTAAATAAATAACTTAAACTAAGGTTGTATGCAATATTTACAAACTAATATAAATATATAGCAGTTCACTTAGCTTGCTTTTATAAAATTAAATAATTAAAACTTAACTTTTCAAAAAATTGTGAATAATCAGAAATATATAATTGTAATTAAATTATATTTTTTACATATTTAGCTATTACTAACAGCTTTCTCCTTTTTTATCACAATATTATTTTAATTTTTACTAGTTTATTACTATAATATATACTTATATAAGTTGTATTTCTAAGCATTTATAAAATTTATATAAGCAATATTTTAACATATTAGACTGTAATACTGTATATGTTTCAACTTTCAACCCATTGCCACTAAATAAATGGGAAGAAATAATTAGATATATTTATTATGTATGTAGATAGGTTTTATGCTTAATCTTGAACTTAAGAATATTTATACTATAGTATAACATATATATATTTTTTTACAATTCAATAATTATACCAAGATAGATATATTTGATCTCAATACATTTTTTTATTTTATTTTTTGTTTGTATGTTATTTATAATTAATCCATCCTTTAGTGTGTTAATTTAATCAAGCCTTTTAACTTGTATAGTGTTTAATGGTATGAATCATTTAATCATATACCATGATATTTCAATGGAACAGTATTTATCATTATGTTATTGTTATTTAAATCATAAACTATTGTTGGTGATTGTATTTATTGCATTATAGATCCCAATAATATTGTAAATTAGTTTCATTAGATCTTATAATATTATAAGTATTTTGAATTCAACTAATTGGTGAATGTTGTAGATTTAAAATCGATGTAATCAAATAAGTTAATTGCGAATACTTGAAACTTATTATACTTAACATTAAGCATGTATATTTAATATGAATGTTTTAGCTTATATACATAGAACATACACTTATATATATATTTTGTATATATACAATTTTATTGTTTATTAAAATATTTATAAAATTGAATAAATCTCTGTTTTTTAGTGTTCTTATTTATTTATAATTATGAATAACATTGTAAGCTATAAGATTTAGGTTGATTGCTGGTGCATTTTCTTTACTGAAAAATTAAAAGGAAACATCCTGCTAGTTGCTTTTATTTGTTTAAATTTTTTTTGGAAAATTCAAAAATTTATCTGTATAAAGTATTGCATATTTTTGTTAACAATCTAGATTATAGAATGCTTTAAGAGACTATTCTAAAATAAATGAAAAAGAACTAAATAGATCCAAAGGGTTTAAACTCTAAATATGTTTAACTCCTTTATTCCTTATCAACAAAGATTAAAAAGAACTAACTTTATAAATTAATTGTTTTTGTGTTGACATTATTGTTGTAAGTATAACCAATGGGATTGCATACCTCAATTTTTTATAATTTGAATTTTTCATTTTATCCAAAATAATACACCTCCCTTACAAGTTACAGTATTATATGTAATGGTTATCAATTTATAAAAGTGTTTTTTACAAAAAAAAAATGTTTTTTTAGTTTTATACATGAATTAAGATATACTTAATATATTTCTTAATTCATGGTTTTATATTCAGAGGAACAATAATTTTTAACTATATAAATTTATATTTTATTTTTTTTTTGTCTTTCGAGCAACTTAAAGGCCATCACCACCAGAATGTTGATTGGGCAGTCACGACCCGTATCCAATTTGGCGTTTCTTCAAAACAACATTTTCATTTCAGAACACCAGAATTTTTTTCTTGAACAGAGATTAAAAGCCCAATTATTATTTACCTTGGGGGCACTAAAAAAATTGGATTCTTGGACAGGCTCTCTTTCAGATTCCATTTCAGATCTGCACTGCGGTCTAGTGGAACCCAGGTAGACGGTATACCTATATTTATTAAAGGTGGAATGAATTAATAGCGAATTATACGAGTAGTAGGTAGTAATAATATTACTAGCGACGTAGTGTAAACCCGACTAAGTGTACTTTGCTTGTATCTTTTCTTTTTTTGTTTAAATTAGGATTGATTTAAATGTAGACTGCTTGATATGTTTGAAATCAAACATGTAGATTGTAGGTACCGCGGACAAGTATGTCAATTATTTCATTAATCAATTATTCAGTTCATACAGTACCTAGGCAATATGGTCACGACTTAAGATAGAACTATCTTTAGTAAACTAATATAAGTAATCGTTATCTACAGCCGCCGTCATGACAGGAATAAGAATAACCAGATGTGCTCACTCAGCTCCTAATGCAAATAATTTCCCGATTTTAGTGTTGCTCGGCTGACGTCACTTTCCACAGCAGGAGACAGTGTTATTTCCATGCTGTGAAAAACATACTGTAAAGCCATTATTGATGTGATCATGCCTTATCGGCAAAAATAAGATTTTTGAGGGCTGGTGTCACCATGCAAAATATATATTATTAAATAAGAATTAAAATATAGGTACCTACTTGTAAAGATGTAAGGTTAATAAAAAAAAAAAAAACAAAATATGATCGAATAAAAACAATTGAGACACTCATATATTTATGTATTTTATTGGGATAGAGGAGTAATTTATTAATTAATAATCATAACAAATAGGTATCTAATACCACGATAATACCGAAATCTTATTGAATAAAACAGTACGTAAACAGTTAGCCATTATAGTTTATAGCTCTGGTGGAAAAATGGCATTAATGATGTTTTCATACGGATTATAAAATAATTTATGCATAACACATGGTTTGTCATATCCCTCAACATCTCTCTTGTATTAGGTACCACAAGCCCCAAGTACCGTCAGGTACCCCTCGGTTATTTTTATTTAACGTAGTAATTCGAGTGTACCGCGAATTCGTGTTCCGACTGTTCATTACATTTATTTCTGACTTCTGATTTTTTTTTTTTATTGCAAATTCTACTGGCAAATATAAATGTGCCCACCTATAAATTAAAATATTCATTCATCTGCCGTAAATAATAATAAATTATAATACAAATACCTACCTATTACCTATATAGGTAGGTACTGATTATTATTTATTATAATATGTTATTTAATCGCCATTAGGTACCTGGTACTTATATGGATACCAGTGTACCATCTGGATATTCTTGTGGCCGCTTCGTGTCTCATATGTTGTGTACATTGTGCGGCTACCACGAAGCGCGCTACTCAGGGCTGGCGGTATTTTTGGTATGCCGGTAATTACTGAGATACGGTTTGAAAAATACCGGTATACGGTATGTTATTTTTGAGGAAATTCTGTAGTGGAAAACGTCTTGGTTTGGTGCGGTATGTTGTGTAACCGTGGTGTAAAGGCGGGTTTCCACTATACGCGTCGTGTGCCGAGTGCACGAAAAATGTTTAGCTATGCCCAAAAACACGGTAACGTGGATAATCGAGTGGTAACCTAACCTGAACAACCAATCACAGCAAAGGATTTATATGCACGTATGCGCTCACGTGTATAATGGAAACCCGCCTTAAGTTTGTTCTTTAGACATATAAAGTCGTGATAAGTCGTTATAAATATGAATAGTGAATAGTGATAGTGGCAAAATTATAAGCAAATTCGACCACGATTCTGGTTACTAGAAGTAAATAGGCTAAACGCTGGATTCTGGAGTTTGCAATGTTTGAAAAAGTTTGCAACGTTTTCCGCTATAGAATTTCCTCTTTGGTAATTTTCGGGGTACCAATGGTACCATATTACCGGGGCTCAATATTTTCAGGAATAACTGGGATGCGGTATTTTCGGTATTTACCTGGTTTTTGGTTATTACCGAAAATACCTCATAACTGGTAAACTGTAGATACCCGTAGTAAACAAATACCGGATACCTACCGGTATTAAAATTTGAAATACTGCCAGAGCTAGCGTTACCAATTATTATTTTACGATACATAAATGAGTCGGCATACTTTAGAACGTACTTATATTAATATACATTATTATAAATTAATACGAGTTATTAGTGATTTTTTTCTCATTGACTGATCTATTCTTATTCCAAATTTTAACTGTTTCGATCCATTAAAATTATCAAGAAATCTATACGTTATTACTTTAATTCGATGCGTTTCGTTAAAAATTGATGTCATGCTTGAGCTTAAACCATGTCGCCATACTATACATAAGTGCTAAGTGCAGTAAACACTAGTTAAATGTCAATGCCACAAGTCCGAGACGCTTACTCAAAAATTGGAGATGCTGCATAATGGTAAAAAATAAAATATGTATAGGATAGTATAATTTATATAATTACGATTTATCACAATTTGTCGCAGTATCTTAAGAAAGACATACCATAATTTGTCATTTTCATTTTTTTGTGTCTACCGCCTACATAAAAAAATACTTGGGTATTTAATATTTATTGCCTATATTATAAAATCATATTTTTTTATAACAAAATACACAAATACACAAAGGCTATTGGCCACCACTTAATACTCTACAACATACGTTTATACATTTTACTGTAAAAACTAACACAAAGTTTTAAAAAGATTGAGTGACCGAACAAATTATCAATTACCGATAAGTTATAAAAAAATTCGTCTTGGTGAAAAAATAAAACAATGAATGTATTCCTCAATATATTGGTCATCGTACCTAACAGGGAAAATTATTTTAAATGGAATTCGTCAGTCATTTCTAGAAATAAACTAATCTATTTGATTTTTTTATCATTTGTCAAAACAATATTGTTTTTTCTAGGCATTAGATATTTTATAAGCATGGTTAAAATGTACACAATGTTGACGTTGAGATAAATATTATTGAAGTTTAATTTCGGGACAATTATATTATATACAATCGCTTTATCGGGACACCCGACGTTATATTCAAAACCGGTAGATACAGTCTCAGCCAAAATGAGACCCTATAATATACATAGTACTAACAGTATTAATAGTTAACGGTAACACCTCTGGTATATTAAAAAGACAACAACAGCCAATCAAAATACTGTGATTTTAACACCGAGTGTTAAATTATGGTCGACACCAGTGGGGGGCATCCCATCTACTAAACCTACAATTTACAAAGGACATTATAGATGAAAATATAAAGAACTGGATAAAAAATCATCCACTAGTTATTCTCTAAGACCTAAGTAGTAAGTATCACAAAATACATCAATACATAATCAGGATTCAGGGGCATCCCAGGACAGTTTTTAAGGGAGAGGGGGGTGAACCTAAAAGTTAAAATTTTGATAATTATTATTTTGTTGACAACGAGAGTAGTTACTAGTTGTATTAAAAGTTGTTAAGGGGGGGGGGGGGGTGAATGCTTCTTCACCCCCAGGGGACATTAACAATGTTCAGAGGGTCACATCCACTTTCAATTTTTTCATTTTTTTTTCGGGCTGTGTCAAATTTTTATTTGTCTCAAAGTTTTAAAAAAATGTGTCTTGACAGTTTTAGTAGAAAATATATTTAAACTTCCATTTCGAGGGTGGTTACTTGTAACGTATTGAGTATATAGTTGGAAATCTGAGGGTCAAAAGAAAAATTGTAAATTAAATTTAAATATATTCAGAAATACAAATGTATCTAACTAAAAACAATTTGAAAAACCTGGAATTTCTACACAAAACTAATTTTTTAACGAAATCGATTTTTTTTTTGCTGCAACAAAAATAAATATTCAACTGTTGAGACTTGAAAATTTTTACCGAACATTTATTTAACTAATTATCAGGCAAATCATATTTTTTAAGCTTTTGTGTGCTATTTATAGATATTTACAATTTTTGACTTTTTTTAGTTTTTTGTTTACTTTATATTATGTAGCGTAATTAATAATTATTTATTATAAAATTACGCATTTAAGTCGTTACATTAAAAAAAAAATATTCTACACTAATGTAATCTAATATTACTTCTAATATTGTAATCTCCCAACATAAATCACGAAATTCGTTAATTTCACGTTAATTAAAAAATAAATGTAATAAGTTAAATGTGTTTTGTTTACATATTATTATATTAATAAATAATATAGATATTGACTATTATGAGCTACCTAACTCAAATTGTATACACCTTAATTCTTCATACGCTTATTTCTTTTTGTAAATTTCTTTTTAACTTTATAATTGTAATTTATATGTAATTATTTTTCTGAATTCCTGGGCCCCCCCACACGAGTCATCTTAGTGGGGCCCAGTATTCATATTATGTATATGAAATAAAATAAAATAAAATAAATAAATTATATATGTGTATGTGCATGTTAAACTATTATTGCTCATTAATCAATTTAATGAATATAGACTATTAAAATGTTTTTTTAGTTGTGATGGGGGGGGGGGTTGCATTGGATGTAACAACTGATCAGGCTTCATTTACCGAAAATAACTATTGCAATATTACTAGTTCAGTTTATTTTTGGAATCTGTATAAAACTGTAAAAGCTATAAATTAAAAAAAACCTTTATACTACAAATAAGATTATAACCGGATTATCGTCTTTTCCTTGTTTTTTCATTGATTTTATTATTGTGTACCCCGTTTATTTTCTTTGTAGTTTTTTACATTGTCTTTATGTGTGGTAACCTTAGTTTACATAAGTTGTTATGAATATTATTACATTTGCGCTGCCACATTGGAACGGTCATTTCTAGGACCGACCACCAAAATAATCACAGTTCTATGGAAAGTAGGGAATCACTAACACTATATTCTACTTCGAAAAATCGGACATAACACGAGGTAAACCCAACTATAAGTCTTTCAAAAATTAGCGGAATGGAATTGTCATATTTGTAGAGCAACATGCTAAACGACGTGGGGCAAGCGATGCGATTTTCAAGAGACAGCCGCGGTGACTCAAACGCCTGACCAACGAGTACCTACTAGTTATTTTACGTGAAATTCTGCGAATACGAGTCCATTTCACCTCCAAGAATATCTTCTATCACCTGCATCGTCCTCGAATATCTTTCCACTGAAGAAACAGAAGAACGAAGATCTAGAATACCATATTAACCGAGCAGCAGCGACGAGTGTTCGGAACCTAAGTGATTAACGGCTTCGCGGCTTTCGAGACTGTCTTGCGAAATCGGTCTACTACCTACCTGACAAGTGACAGTTGACCGGCCAATTAACCAAGTGATGTAAACTCGTTTATAAAATATGTAATCGAAATAACATTTTCCACTTCCAAAAAAAAATAAGATAATTTTTACTCTAGTAAATTTTGATCGTTTTAATGGTTTGATTTTACTTTTCCGTTTAGCTTGTCGCTTAACAATCCGTCGTAGCGTCGCCTCACGTAAATAGAAATTTCCTGAATTTTAATAAATAGCTCCGACAGCCTTGAACAGCAATCGAATCAATCAAGTGCGATTGAAGCACAAAATAATCATTTTCAAGACTATAAGCATTACACACCCACCCGACTCGCTTATTTAAGTCTTTACCCCGGGCCAATGGTATTGAAACAGCCATTTATTTGAGTGGGCATATTTCTAAGCCCTTTAGCTCCATCCGCATATTACTTGTATATTTATGTAATCAGTTTATCCACCCAATTCACCGGTCACCACTATATATAATGGATTGTAATAACCGTGTTACGCCAACTATTGACTGACAAGATCAGCAAAGTCACACACGCTGGTCACCTATTTACGTATTGTTAGCCGAAATTGACACTAATTACTTACCCCAACTTGTGTATATTATGTTAATAACTTACGAACTTTATGATATAGCAGTGGGTATAGATCCTACAATATAATACCTGTATATTTATAGGTGTAGATAAACAGTGTTCATCTTTTAAACACTAATTCTATTGAAAAATATAACGTTTTGCAGAATACCTTTGTTTTTTGTTGATTTGATGTCTTAAAAAAAAATATTTTTGGAAACAAATTTATTTTGTAAGTAGCAGTATAAAATAATATTATAAAATAATCAAATCAATCTCAAGCTTAAAGTTTTGATTATTTTTGAGAAGTAATATACGTGTATACAGTGTAATTCAATTAACCTTAGACACTGTACTTAAAAAGTTTCAATTTTTTTTTTCAAAATTTCGTAACGTTTTTAAACTTCTATTGGCTACAAGCCCTATATTATACCCTATAATATCATCATCTAACTAAACATTTTGTATAAAATGTATACCTATATGTTTGTAATATTGTATGAAATATGAATGTTCCTATAATTATTCTACTGTATCTAAATTATTTCCAATAATATTGAACATATTTTGAGCTAAAAATAAAATAGTTTTCCAGTACCTAAGTTATTTCTTGATCATTATAGTGTTTCCGTTTAATGTTGATAATTATAAATGATTATGTTTATTATATAATAATGAATCAATGTTATTGTTACCTATTGGCTATATTGTTCCAAAATGTAGGTTGGTATTTTATCCGTTCGGTCATGCTTATATTCCTGTAGCACCTCTTTGTAACATGATTGCATACCATTATTATATTCAATGGATGACCATAGGATCTCATACGACCATAAAAATATAAAATATACTCAATACGATTGCAACAGCACTCATCTTATTATTTATTAACTATTAAGTGTTTTCAATTATTGGTCGAGAACGGATGCGCATTATGACAGGTGATACTCGGCAGAATGACTTAAATACTAGGTATAGCTTTTTAGATAAAGTGTATAATATAGTAACACAAGAAATGTTAATGGGAAGTTGTGGTTACAAGTATATAGGGTACTAAGGAGACGTAAAGACTGCAGCCTATAACATAAGGTACTTGTTATTATAATATGCCCATTGCCCAATAAAGACCGTGGTGATTATTATAACTTTTAAGTTATAGCACTGACATAGGTATTAAGTGATGTATGTGGGTACGTAGGCAGTTACGTAGGTACCAAATTATGTGCATGGATTTGACATCCAACGGGGCACGGCGGTAAACCTCCCCCCCATCGATTTCGGACCCACCCGGGTGATACGAGAGAATTTTCTCCAAGTGCAGCCTCGCTCGCCCGTTGCGCGCATTTCGGGAAAAAGAAAAAAAATTACTTAAGTAGAATATAGACACAATCATATAATAGGTTATACGTAAGAAAAATAAACGGAAAACACTCATCATCATCGCTGCGAGTGACCCGTTTCCATCACCCGGAGGGTACGGGTTGCCAAAAAAAAAATATATACATCGAGACAGTGATTTTTTTTTCAAACAAAAGGATTTTATACCCACTCGTCACTGACTGGTGGGTGGGGGAAACGCTTAGAAAAATCTCACGTACGTAGCGACGTGTGCGTTCGTGCGCGTGCGGGCGCCGCCGGTAGTAACCGTCGCTACATCGCTCGTGTAGAGAGTCACATGCTGAGCCGCCGGCAGTTAGCCCCACGAACACGGACCGTAACAGACGGACCGAACTTCCACTGTTAAGCCGTTCCACGCGTGTGTCTGCGAGAGTGTATATGTGTGGTGCACGTGTCTGTGTGTGCTTGTGTGTGTGAGTGTGTGTTTTATTTTTATTTTTTAAAATAATAATTTATCTATAATTAATACGGCGATGTAAAATTATATAATTGTTTGGATATATATACATATATAATATTATGTATGAGTACATTTGATGATTTCGAAATCGCCAATGTATATGTATATGTAAATATGTCGTAAACGAATATATATGCTACAATGTGAGTATAAAACGAGTTACCAAAACATTACGATTTTCTTCATCCACTTAATATTATATTATAAGCAGGTATAACTTGGAAGACCAAAAATATTTTCGTCCTTCAAGATATATATTATTTAAAGACGTAATACCATTATAACATAACATTGTTTTGAGTTTTTATTTTTTTTTGACAAGTATCTACCTAGTTTTAGTCTCATATATCATAATAATATAAAACATTACATTTTTACCTATTAACAGAATCAAGTACATTATTTCATATATTAATAAAATAGAATACCATCTTATATTCTTATACCTGTTGACTGTTTTACTAACTGCATAGTTATTAAAAACTACATTTTTGTGAATCTAGAATATAATATTATATAAAGTTAAAAAAGATTACACCAATATATACCTTATAATGGCTGTATTCACTGCTTTTTGATTTTAAACCAATAATACAAATGCATGGGCAATGCAAATAAAATATAAGTTTATAGTAGATTAACAAGCCGATAATTAAGCGAAAACGTATAATATCTACTCGATTATTCAAATTTTAGTTGAAAGTATTATCTGAGAAAACGATCATCAAAGAAGATTTATTGAAAATATTTTTACTGAATATTACAATTTTTGTTGATTAAGTCGAAATTCGTTATTTATTTACAATTTTATTTCACCTTTACATTTAAAATATCTAGGTAAGAAAATAAAATAAAAATAATAAAAATTCTATACATAAGGTTAAATACTAAACATCCCACCTCATGAATTATCTTGAAATGATAAGTACTAAATACCTATAACTTTTTTCCACAAACTAATAAAATAACTCTAAAATAACACTATTTAAATATTAAATTAATAATTTACCTTTAATCTTTAAAATTTTGGTTAGTGTAGGTACTCAGAAATGTAACAAGGGGGTCTAACATTTTATGATGTAATAAAATTAAGAAACAGAAGTGTTGCAAATGTTATTGGGCATAATATTTATAATATATATTTATTTATTTGTATTTGTATAATATGTTAATAATTAGAAATTTAAATCAATTATAAATACAGTTTTCGGCATTCAGTTAGTTTAAATGTTTAAAAGAAGTCGAATGGTTTATTAATTTTGTTACTTAGCTTTTAATTTAATGCAATTTTAGGTAATATTATACAGAATCATGTAGTTATTCGATCGTTTGATTTGCATTTTTTTACACTAAGTAACTAGGTTTACATATTATACGGTTATTTTTTACAAAATACGAATTAAAGTTTATATTAACATTTAATATTAATTCTCTGCATGGTATTAAAACTAGGAAATTGGCAAGCAGTTACGAATCTATTTTTGAATTTTCATCATCAAATCGTGAGTTATAGTTGTTGCATAATTACAAATTTTTTAGTATAATCGCATTGTATATAAAACATAATATTCAACATATAAGATATTATAATATATAATATTATTTAATGCTCGTTTATGGCTGATTTATTTAAATACCATTAGACAGAGTACTATAGTTAATTTATTTTTTTGACTAATTTCTCATTCTCATTTAAATATAAGCAAGATAAAATGTAAATATAATTGCCAATATTTACTTCACACAATATCACTTGCATTTCATTATAATTATGACTAGTTTCACCGTATAATGTGTACATGGAATGCAAACAATACATTTAAAAAATAATTTTTTTCTAGCCAATTAATATAGGTACACTATTAACTGTTATTGGAAAATATAATTTAGTCGAAATAGTAATAACTAATAAGCAACTAAAACATTGTTGGTCCTTTGAAGCCTTTATTTCTTTTAATTCTTCTTGTTATATATACATATACATAAATATGTAATTGTCATATTAAAAATATATGATCATAAAAATAAATTTGAAGTCTTAAAACTTCGTAATTATTAATTTTTGACCTAAATGATTAGCTTGATCAGGATATTTACTATGTAAAAACTTAGATTTTATAATAAACGAAAAAATGAATGTAAGTATGTATGCATTCAAAATATTTTGATGATAAATAATTATAATTGATTCATATTTAATAGTATTATATAAAGAACTTACCAGAGTTGGAAAGCCTTTTTAAATATTTATGGTTATAGACTAGAAAATAAGTATTTCTCGGATTCGTATGCAATCAGCGATGACGATTCACAGTATATTTCAGCACTATTTTCATGAATTAAAAGTATTATTTGTTTAATTTATTTGTTGTTTGATTTGTTAAAAGAACTCCACATTAAAATAGTCCTAATAAAAATGCTGAAAAAAGTTTGAAACTTTTTAATTTTTGAAAACGGCTTATCAGTGAACTCCTCCAAAATTTCAAAATGGTTTTTCGATTGCAATCAATTGATTTTTTCCAATACCTTAAATTACACAACTTAACTAATATACACTCGTAAAAGTAACCATCATTATAGACCTCCCGCTTATGAAAAAAAAAATGTTTGTAGCTTAAGATATTTTAGTTCAAGTTCATAATATAATCACTTAAGCGTTGTATAAAGTATAAACAAATAATAAGAGTAGAAGAAAATTATAAATTAGTATTTTTTAAAATAGAAGAAGCCACAATAAATGTTCGTAAAACGTTAAAACTATAATACCAATTTGTCAACCGACTGTCCAACATGTCCATTGTCCAACCTTCTACCACACCTATCCACTTCTCACGGTTACCGGACTATTGATAAGATCAAAGTATATATATATTTTTTCTTTTGAAGTAAAAATTATTTTAATGAATATTTTGCACCCAATAGTAGGTTAATAATATTAAATTTCAATTAACACCAAAATCTAAAAAAAATTATTTTCATTGAATTTACATATTATATTTTTATTAACTTTAAAATGACCTATTTGTAAGAAGGCATATTTTATTAAACTTTTAAGAATATTCTAAAATAGTCGATGCACCTGCAAAGGATCTAAAACATGGTTTAATATACATGACACAATTTTAAATATAAATAATTGATCAATATTATAGTAAATGATATTTCTATATTTTCCATAAAACCATTTAAACTCTTGTTAATCCTTGGCCGCTTCATATTAAAATTAAATATTTTATACTAACAAATAAATTATCAGAATTGAGCATGACGTGTTCTTATGTAATGGGCTTATTAATTCGGCATATTATGGTGTTCTTTGATTGCTTGATCTCAGAGAATAATTATAATTTGTATTATAAACATTATTAATAATTACATATTTATAAACATTTCTATGTTAAAAAAACTTAACCCGTTCAAAATATATGTATAGTAAATGATTTTTTTGATTAAATTATTGTAGTGTTTAACTTTATACATTTTAAATAATCAAGCTAAATATAATGCCGAATTTTAATTTAAAATATAATATATAGAGTATTAGATTCGGCTTCTGGTAGAGTATGCTATAAATACGAAACATGCTACAAAGTATAACACAAATAATTATACTATAATAGTTACAACTTATAACATTGACGTAGTATTATAGAGCATGACTCAATATTTGATTAGTTTAAGTAGCACAGTAATGATAACTCGAAAGCTAAAAACGAATGATGAATGTATTTTTTAGTATTAATCTAATAAGGTTAACTATAACTAAAAAAGGTAACAATATTTGAATAGTGTATGTCGTATGGAATATTGGAATCTATATATGTATCCAGTTTTATTGTAGTCTTAGTCTCTAAGATTTCTGGATATTCTTGGGTATAAGTATTTTATACAACTATACACAATATATTATTTGTACTTACATTATGTTATTTTTTAACGAAAACCACACATTATCCTGGTGAATTTTTAAATTTTTGAAAAATGTCTTTTATGTACGTTATCTGATTTTTGAATTTACGAGTACTTAAGTTTTTCCAAAAACTTAATATACTATCTATAATTGTGATTTTTTTTTATTTTGTATTTTTCCAATTTAATTTTGGAAATATATTAATGAAGATGTCTAATAATGGTTTTAGATTTAATTCCATAACTTAAAAACTTTAAAAGTTTAGATAAGAGAGTTTGGATTGATAGACACTCTGAAATATTTGTGGGGTTTTGCAACAGTAAATGACTGTTAATGAAAACTCTAAATTATTATAAATAAAAATAGCTGAAAGTTAAATATTCCATTTTTTATAATATAAAACTCCTGTTTTAGAATATAAATTAAAGTAGTGTTTTAGTCGTTAAAAAACCAATGATATAATTTAGGTAGTTTTATGATTTAAAAAAAAATAGCTTTCCAAAAAACTATCAGCAATTTTATTTTATCTTTATAAGAATATATCTAAATGGTAGTCCTTGCTTAACTACTCTGGTTAAGTAAGTAGAAAGAGAAATATAGCTATTTGCGAAGCCTTGTAAAGTGTTAAAATTAAATTAGGACAAATTAGTACGTATCGGCTATCACACATTGGTAGTTTTTTAGAAGCCGGCATATCGGGCATGTAAGTCACATGTGCGGTCTATTTTCTAAAACGTTGACGTTCCATTTTCATCGACACGATGATGAATAATAATGGTTTATGGTCTCTGAATTACCATGCAGTCTTTGGGTAACTTCAGCGTATCGACATTTCCCGGAACAAATGTTTCTGTCATTAAGGTAAAATTTGACTACACGTACACAAATACAATGGATAAAATATGCGAAATTTACACTTTGTCTACTCGTCGGGCGAATAGAATGTGCTGTTTACGGTCTTGGCAGGAAACTTATGAATTATTATTATGTAAGATAATTTTTTTAGGTAGTAAAGAATCAAACAAAACAATCCGGTTCAGCATAAAAATGTTAATTTATCATACCGATTCCGTAAACATTTTACTGACTATTTTCGTGTCGACGTTCTTCCGACAAAAACTAACTAAATTTTCCTTTTATAAAGGCATCCGTCTGAATTCACTGACTTCGAAGTAGAATGGTGTGTCCTAACCATGGTTATATGTGGTTGTGAATTGTGATGTACAATTTTAAAACAATAGCCGCGATCATCGTATCTAGAAGAAGATTCATAGTGCTTCAGGAAATCGGTCAAAACCTACTTGCTACAGACATTTCTTCAATGTTGATACACATGTTAATTCGGTAGTTTTTTCTTTACGTTTGGAGGAATATTACATTTGAACCAATGTATATCTACAAGAATTAGACAAACACACGCAGGAAAAAGTTAAAGTTGGTGTAATTATTTTAAATGTGTCGTACCAAACTTTTGAAAAGTCTATTATTTTTAATTTCAACTTCTCCCACGAAAGCTTTTTTTTATTTCAGATGGTCAATCAAGTGAAATGGTTTCAATATCTATAATTTCATTCACTTTTATTATAAACAACTCTTGTTATGATGGTCTTCACGTGTAAAAATACAACGAATAATGTCCAAATGACAAGTATTTAAGATTAAAGTTATTAGTTTTTTAACTTATTGGCTTAAACACGATACACTTCAATTTTTAATATGATAAACATGTAGGTGCACTTTGTTAGTACCTATTTTTTAATTGTGGAGTGTTTTAGTATATTATATAAGACACAAGTATAGGAGGAATTGAGTTCACAATCAGTTTTACAAACACATAATGACACTGTACATTTAGTATCGTAGCTATTAGACTCCAGTACCCATATAGTGTCATGTGTACACTGATCAGGTTTATAGAATAAATACCAATCCTATATTACCCTTTGATTTTATTAAATTTAGGAAGTGGCATAATATGTATATTGGAATTAAGTTTTTTAGACAAATGATTTAAAAATATATTATTGGTTTGAGTAGGTAATTCTTACTGCAAAAATCTTTTTTAAGAAAACCATTTTTTTTATTTCTTATTATTTAAAAAAAAAATATTGTTTTGTGATTATTAATAATTAATATTTAAAGTTATCACTGAATTACACTTAAGCATGTTTTGTTTCTGATAATATTTTTTTTTCTTTTTAAGAATTAAATTATTATAAATATATTTTTGGGTAGATCATATTTTATATTATTTTAAAAAACTATTGTTCACCCGAATTAAAGAAGAAAATATTTCGCTATTTTCCAATTCTCATATTCAATGCATATATTATAGGTACATATAAATATGTATGTATGTATAAACATTATAAATGTATTGATATTATATAATTTTGTATGTAATGTTGTTGTTTTGTTTCTTATGTTAATAACATAAACTACATAAATGTAAATAACATATGTAACGTTTGGTACTATAATGGAGAAGCTGTCACAGCACATATTACGATCAATAAAATAAATAAATCGTATACGTTCGCCAAAAATTGGGTTAATAGCTTTATTGAAATTGTTCGTTAATTATTTCTTTTAAAAGGTAATTTTTCTTGGTTTATATTACCTATTTTACTATCAACTAAATATAATTATATGTAGGTAGGTACATATTGAATATTTTAAAAATTGATTAACTATATAAACTACATGGTAAAGAGTATGTACTATATATATAGTAGCTGTAAAAAACAAAGTTATCAATGCCTAGTTAACTATTCAATATTTTTTTTTAAATCTTGTACAATTTATTTAATTTTTGTTTATATTTTTTGATTTTGAAGCTAATACAAAAATTATTGTTATTTCCAAATAAAACTATATAGGGACCTATATTGATTATTTACATATGATTATGATTGATAACCTTAGTTCCGACCTATATATGCTTTAAATGTGAAGTTGTTCTTGTTATTGATAACGTACAAATGTAGGTATATAAAATAAAGTTATGTGCATTGTATAATATTGTATGCACCTAATATTATTCATATTTAATTCATTAAATTTCTAAAAATTTTAATTGTAATAAAATAATTCAAATTAACTTAACTAGACTAATGAGACTTAATTACAGCCATGAAAAAATATAAGCATGTATTACCTAGAAATACATTGAATAGGTTCTATTATTGCTATCACTTATAAATTATAATATAGCTAGATATTTTATAGTTTTTAATACCTAGCCGTGTTTTGAAAATATTTTTATTGTTATAAGTAGTTAATACTGTAGTGGATGAATGTGCAAGTATTAGTGAGGTAGACTATGAATGAGTTTAAATTTGTATAAAAATAAACGATAGGCGGAAACACTGGAAACATATAGTGTAAACATTTAAGTGTCTACGGTCTACCTATTTATTTTATTTTATTGTTGGATATAATATTTTGTCTGATATTAGTATAATATTACGTGAATTGATTAACTATAATATACAATCACAATTCATTTTTTTTTTAATTTGTTTATTTTTGATTATTTTTTAATGTTCATGTGATATTCAAATAATTGATACAAACGCATTATAATGGATAATTTTTTATTTCATAGTGCTTAAGAAGATCGATTTATTTACGAAGTAAAATAATAAAAAATTATCCGTTAAACAGCATCCGTAAATGTACATGAAAAAATGAAAAATGTTTTGTTTATTTTATGGTCTTTATTATTTTAGTTAAAGACTTGCGTAAATATTTAGACTACTGTTTAATATTTTCTCACAAATTTAAAATTGCAGCTTTAATTTTAATATTTGTAATATTTTAGTAATTATTAAATTAGTTTGTAGTTTTTAAACGATGTTCTGAGATGATAAATACATATTATACCTATACACATAAACTAATTAAGCAATTATCTCTTTTGTTTGTAGTTAATCGCCGCCCAGGATCGTGTTTAACAATGGAAATTTGAATCTGAAGGCTTTGCGTTTATAACCCTCAGTGTTCGTCACTTAAGCAGATTTTGAGAGTGTCCGTGTGACATAAACAGAAGTTTTAGCATTTTAAGTCAATAACAAGTGTACTATGGTGTATTTACTACACAGAAACCGGATATGGTTATCCGTCGGGCTGTTGGTGTTCATTATTGCAGTGTGCTCATCTACGACATCCGTACTACAGGTAAGAAGAATTCTTTACACTTGAATTTATACATAATTAGGCTAGGACACACAATTATTCTGAATACTATAACATAATTTCTAAGTATATAAGTATAAATTCTTACCTGTGTGTATTGTAGGTATATGTATAATTCATATTGTAAATTATACACTTTCAATACTGTATTTATTAAAGGTATCTAATATTATGCTTATTTGAATACAAATTGTCATCCTTTGCAGCTATTAAGCTTAGTTAACACGAGAAAAACTTAACGAGATTATTTAAATGATTATAATTGGTATTACTGTATTAGGCTAATTAATATTATGCTACAGCATTATCACTGTTACAGTTTGTTTTAAAATATGTATACTTATTACTTACATAATATATACTTGAATATAGTATGATGTAAATATAATATAGATTCAGCGAGGAGCGATTTTTTTCCATGTTATCTGCACATTTGTAGCAGTAAAAATGCTTAATTCAACTCGGAAAGCAGTTTCTGGAAGTAAATTGACACTTTTGGGGTTATAAGTAAATTCCCATAACTTCTAAATTACCAAGAAGAACAAAAAAAAAAAATGTTGGAAAAACGAGAATATTTAAGTAATACTAGATTTGACAAAATTGACTTTTATATTATTTTGATATAATTTAAAAAACATTTTAATCGTTGAAATTTGAAACATACTTAAATAACTTAAATTATCATTTTCTATACAATAAGTATGCATATAATAATATGCATTTTTTTAAATATTTAGAGTAATTGTATGATATTTATAGGCATTTGAAATTTTGAATTAATTAATTTTTTTTTTAAACGTTGGAAAATAAAACTTTATATTTGTACCATGAATCTATTCACTCATCGTCAATGACGTGTTACTTATGAGCTATACATGTAACACCCACATTATAATTACAATCATATATGATATAATAATTAATAATTAATAGTTTAATGTATACAAAGCTTTTTGTCAAAAATTAGTTGAACCTGCAATTATTACGAAAAATAAATTATTAAGAGTAATATAAATAAATTATAAAATAACCTTAGAAAAATAGGCTGATACTACAGTGGCACAGTGTCTTTGCGCAGAACCGTTATTTGTAAGAAATGATTTATCATTGAATTCTAATTTTTTACATATCTTTTATAATGACCTACTCAATGACAAGGTACACTCGAAACACATTATACACCGAAGTGAACTTAATGTATAGCAATAAATGATAATATTGCTATATTTTTGTATTTTGATGATTCATATCAATAGGAATACATTTTAACTTGGTTAAGTTAAGACAAAATACCATTTGCACGAAATTAAATATCATTATAGGTATAGGATTGTGCAATACGTCCTTATTTAAATGTATTTTATTTTATGTCGAAAGTTAATTGCCTATGTTGGATATATTATGCCGACTGATGAGCGTTCTTGTCTACAATTTTTTTTCTGAATTTATTGGTTTGGTGACTACGCTGTGGTCGATATGTTTGGGACTTTAGTACGAACTATATAGGAACAAATAAAGATTGGCAAGAATAATTTTAAGATATAGCACGACTGCACACCATTTTTTTTCGCATTTTTTCACATTACCTTTATAAAATTAATTAATTAAATATAGTTATAACATTAGATAGATATTGTAATAAGATTATGAATAAATTGTTAAAAGAAAACAACTTTAACGACAAACTTGTAATAATTTATATATACAATTAATTGGTGAGGTTCTTACAATTATTACAATTAATATCTATTATAATCTATTTAACGTTATTCAGAAGAATAGCATTTAACAATATACTAATTGTATTATTTTTTTACTAAAATAAATCTTGTACCATACCCAAAAAACAACCCGAAAATGTGTTTATTACATTTGATGTAGAATCTATGACACTTTTTTTTAATACATTAAGCATGTTATCTTCATTTTTAGTTTTATCGACATTTTTTGTTTATGACATAATACATTTCAATAAACTCAATAACGTTGTGCACAAAAATAACTTATAATGTTAAATCGATTGCGAATTTTACCTGTAATTATTTAATTTATTGGAAAAAGATTTAAAAAATACAATTATATAGATAAATAAATAATAAAAATAAAAATAAAAATATATTTGTTAGTTGAATAATTATTTATATTATTATAATATTTAAATTTTTAAAAATTTGTTATTTTTTTAAATGTATAATATTAGTTAGATTTTTTATTGTATTTAAATTAATAAAACACGACTATAATTTTGTTTATGTAGGTGCAATCATTACCTTATAAAAAAATAATAGCCAATAGTACAGCTAATACTGTAAGTAATTTTCAAATTGTGTACTACTATTGTGGAATCAATATTTTAGTTAACATTTCGAACTCAATTTTTCTGTTTAGACTTGTCATTTTGACACGGTATTAATTTAACCGTTTTCCAAGCAGAACAAAAAAAGTAATAACAATTTTCTAACGTTTACGAGATTTCTAACACGTTAACTCGCATTTGTATTCACTTTAACTACATCAGCCGATATTTTCTTACCCACATGGCACATACTGCAGAGTCCAATTTTGTAATATTTCAACAAATGACTTAACATTTATTCTAAACTGTATATCACAAAATAACTAAAGATGGAAAATCAAATACATTCAAAATATATTTTGTTCTTATGTATATTGTATTTTAGTCGATGCTATTATATTTTTATTAATTAGTTAAATCATAGTTAAATTTTAAGTTTTTTTAGAAAATTTTTTACTAATAACTCTTAAAGAGTTACTATTTATTAATTTAGTCCTTAATAACATCATCTTACTGTATAGGTATATTGTATACATGTATATGTACTTGATAATAACTGAAGTATTCCGAAGAATTTGGGTATTGTCTAATACTTACGGATTTTTTTTGTTAATTTTGAATGCATATTTATTTATATGTTCAACCGAAAATAAATATAAAAAACCAAATTTATTTAATTTGTTTAGGATAATACATTTTAATAATTTCCAATTTTCTGTAAAATAGAACCTGTTATATTTTAACAACAACTAATAATGTAACAAATTACTATTTTAAATGGCCTTAGGTTAGTTAAACTAGAGGATATTTTGTTAACGTTATTGTATGTTAACGTAAACAGGTTTTTAAGAATAACGATCTATACAGAATCATATTATAATATAATAATTCTTCTAACAAAATAATATATAATACCCACAAACTGATATATATATTTTTTATAAACTTAACAAATTTGATTTAAAAGTAATAATTTATTGAAAAATTCATAGTTTGAACTAGGTAGTTTTTATAAACATACCTTTTTAATTTTTGAAGCGAGTATTTAGTATTTGACTAATATATATAACTCGTTATACAATGAAGATATTTACTCAAATATTTTCATACTTTGAATCATCAGATCCTTATAAGTATATTAGTGAAGAATCGTTACCATATAATAGGGTTAGAACCATATTAGAAATCGATTGATATCGGGCCCTCCGGGGAGACAATAGTGGATTTCTCTATTCAATATTGGTATGCAAATGGTGTGTTGCGTAACTAGTATTACCTCAAATGTATTATACATAAATTACAAGTATTGAGTGTAATTTAAAAATATTGCATTTATAACTATATAAATCGCCTTAAAATTATATTATTTTTTATCATTACTAATAATAAAATTAAAATAAGATTTACATCAAGATACTATCTTATAGAATAAATGAGTAGGTTTAACCTCTTATAAAACGATCGACTAATTTTTAATTTTGATTTTTCATATTGAAATACATAATAAAAAGTAGGTAGTCTTATTATGTACAGATAATAGTAAATATTATATATAAAAAAAAAGTATATACCTACTACTTTATGTCGACCATGATAACAATTGTGACTTGATTTATATATTTGTAGAATATATCGTTAAACAATATATAAAAAAATCATATTATATTAATTGTTCGATGTTTAAAACGATTATTACATACATGTTTACTTATTCAGTCATGACTGATTGTCAAACAAACTTAATTTTTAGTAATATTTTTGATTTTCTAAAATTATAATTAGGTAACTATCTAGTGGATGAAACGGTCATGACTCTTAATAATGTTGATGCATATACAAAAACTGAAGTATTCAAATAATAAGTTGTCAGTGATACCTATGTTAGCGCATTAAATTGTAGATAAGATGTTTTAGAGTCTTACTATTACTAGGATTACAATTCGAATTAACGTTTTGTTAGTTTAATTTAAATGTGATGCATTTAAAATATCTTAATCTTTAACCAATATAGCATTGTTTTAATGTTGAATATATACAATAATAAATGACAGTTTTATGTTATAGTGTATTATTAAGTGCATACATATATAACACTATTATTTTTAAGTTTTCCCTGAAATCACAAAAAACTGCTCCACCTGTAATATCTCAATTGAAATTATTGTTATCTAGTTTGCATATTTTTGTAAAGTATATATTTTTGATTTTTAATTTTTTGTTCTTATTAATTATTTCTTGAAGTGTCATTCAAAGAATTGGCGTTTATAATGGTAGAACTTGTGTATTTTAATTTTTAAATAAATGGCATATTTTAAACAAAACTAATTTTTACCTGTTTTGTTATTCAGTAATTATTGGAAAAAAGTTAGCATTTATAATAATTTGGTTATTTCTCATTTTCAAATTTTTATTTCAATTATATAGTTATTTATATCAACAATTAATATAATATATAATATTAATCATACTATGCTACTCTTCTGAATATAAGTGAAACTTCTCAATTATTATTCCACATTCAAAGTAATGCATTTCAAAGTAGAATAATTTTGTTTCAAAATAATCGTTTAAAAACTAAACTTAGTTTATTTGTTAGTACCTAACTACTTTTTGAATTTTTATCGTGTTAAAGAGCAGCGTCTTCTTCTGTTGTTGTAACTAAATTGTCTTATATAATTCATTGATATAATAATGTAGGTACTAGTTGTGTAAATTATTTATATTATATCGTATGAAATATTGCGAGTGTAAGAGATGCAATTTAAAATCAGTATCTATACTATTATATTTTGTTATCGAAGGTTACTGCAGTGTGTTATTCATAACCCCCCTGTTTGGGCACAGAAGGCGTTTATTTACCGCGGTATCAAGTCAACGCCTCTAGCCCAAAAACTTGAATCATACCGGTATTACGAAATACGAGTTGAATTAAAATCCCAAAAGACCACCTACTAGTTTTCAAAACTTCATTGTTATAAGTCATAAGCATAACACATTATATTACTATCCAAATTCTGGAAAATATGGATTTAGAAATTCTTTATTCGTTTTAATGTTTTCACGAACCATTGATGTTTTTTTGTTTACGTCATATCATAGGATGTTCCATGTTAGCTTGTATATATTATATTTAATTATATAATATTTGAATACTATAATAATATCTACTCTGTAGTCTAGTGTCTATGGTTAGTGAAACACATTGATAGTTTTGTACTCCTAGTTATGCTTTTGAGTGTTTATTATTTGGATATTTTATTTATGTAGAATACGTAATTCTACGAAATTTCTTACGTATTGTATTGGGTCTACCAAATAACAAAAAATATAAGAATTTTATAAACGTAAGTCTTAAAATTGAAATAATACTTACTTAAATTACAAGTTTATTTAGTGGTAAAATAAAATAGAGTATAATAAGTAATATTTATTCTATTTTCAAACGGTTTTAGTATAATACGAGTAGTCCATTAAATTTGAATTAAGTTAAATATAAACATTTTCACTTAAATTAAATCGAGAAAGATTAGTTTATTTTACAATATTTGAACTTTATGCAAGCTTTTATGTTGATATTTACATCAAATGATATATTCTTTTGTACCTGAGTATGTTTTAAATTTTTCTGCATACTAATAAAAAGTATAGAGTGCATCTCAATATCATGCATATATAGGTTGGGCATAAAACGTTCATATAGCAAAGTTGTAAAATACGTTGAATATTTTTTTTAATAGATACTCGTTGAAAAAAAGAATGCAAAATTTAAGTTTTTTTTATGATAGACAAGTGTAGATATAGGTGCACGTAGGAATAAATGTTTTATCGGAATGTTTTACACACCTTTGAACTACTGGTTCTTAGAATCGTCATATAGGGCTTACATAGATCGATAGTTCACTAAAATGATATGATATTATTTCAAACGATGATTAAGGTTTCATATTGACAATTTATTAAGTGATTGATACATATTTTATAATAGTTTTAGAGCAATAAATTATTGTTAAAGTGGAATAATGTATAGGTATATTGTACTGAGTAGGTACTCGAGGTTCATGCTGCCCGTATGTTCTGCAGTAATATAATATTACTAAGCATGAGTTATTGTATTGTTATAATAAAATTCATTTATGGCCACGCAATTTAAATTCAGAAAATATTTTATGGTAAATGGTGATAAAATAAGATAAAATAAAGCTAATTTGTTTAAAATGCATATATAAATATTTCCTTTACTAAAATACAAATATAAAGATATATTTTTATTCGTTATTTGTAAGTATTTTGATTTACAAACATTTTATAGTTACCTATATAATAGTATAAGCTAAAATATATTTGTATAATTCTTCAACTATAGCAATATAGTTTATGTGAATGATATTATTTTTGGTAATTTCTTATAATATTATTTTTGAATCCCAACAACGGTAAGATAGGTATTGTGTAGACTGTAGAGTGTAGGTACCTACTTAGAAAATAACTCCCAGTTCTCGAAAAAAATGAGTAAGTTAATGAGATAAAGTAAAATTTGGTAATTGTTAATAATAGTACCTATATACGCACCCAAAAATACAGACGAGGCAAGCAATGTCGTTTAACATTTTACAGTATAAATTATACAATGCGATTGCTTAGTGAATAACAATAACCGTCGAATGAAGTAATAATTATTTTTTTAGGCGATCAAGAAATTTGTTATTTTCTCACATAACTCAACTTTCATACTATATTTTAGAAGTTAAGAGCTACAAGTTATTGAAACGATTAATTGCAGTATCATTATTTATTACACATAATTAATTTTTAATAAAATGTGATTACCTATTTATAGTTTTAGAGCTACTATTATTTTAATTCTAATACGATGATATTGCTACATAATAGTAAAAATAATATTGTAGAACCCAACTTTTTATTATAATCGACAATGAAATTTTTATCAAAATATTTAACAACTTTAAGAGATCGTATGTAGTATTCATAATGTTAAGTGTTATGTTATGTTTTTAATTTTAATGAAAAAAAATGTATTTTGAGTACTCTGAGAATATAATCTGAACATAGTCCATGAAAATGTGTTTCACATACTATGGCTATTGTGCTATTTTTGGACACACAAATCTGATGTGTAATAATTTATATCCCCTAACTAATGCTGATATTCTCAAGGAAATGTATTTAAAAAACGAAACAGCTTACCCTGTAATAAAATGTTTAACCCATTTAACAAATGATAAATGCTGAAACTAAATTAAACCCGACTAATTCAGTTAACACAATTTTTTTCAAGTAAAGAGTCTAAATTTATCACAAAATCAATAAAATATGGAGTGTAGTATTTAACTCATAATTATACGATATGTATACATGAATTTAGAGTTTTTAAAAGCAAATATCGTAATTCTGTTTAAAAAAAAAATGCGCATCAGCGGAAAAGGGTTCGTTTAAATATTTAAAGACTTGCAAACAAAACATATATATTCTAAAAACGTATTATTAGTTGGAATCACTTGCCAAGCCATAAATCACGGATGACTTGATCGAGTTTACATCGAACACATAAATTTCATGATTACAATTCCAGCTCCTGCTGTCTATGCCTACAACTTTCTTTCATTTTTCGATACATATGGTTTTTTCGGTGTATGGATTCGTACGGGATTAGTACCTATATTCGAGATTATTCGTTATTCTTGCACGATATCGTTTATATAGATAATATCTGAATCATTTTAATAGAGTAATCATAAGGCGGAATTACGTTCAAGCATAGGTACACACACCAGTCGATATCAACCAATAATTATTTATTATATGTTGCTATGCACGTTCGTTAATTCACGCCCGTAGATGGTATTTTGAGTCATACGATAATGGTCTACTCGCGGGGGAGGGGAAGGAAAAAAACCCAAACCCATCATTATATTATGGCATAATAATATAATATACCTACGTCTCTACTGGGAGGTATTACATTTCGCTAAAATCCCGACTTAATTGTTCAATTACACGAGCATTAATAACGCTTTTCACTCTTCTCGGATGTCTGTTTTATTTTTCATCGCTGCAGTTTCACGCAAAGTTCAAACAAACCGCGGCTGAAACATATTATGATAAAGAAATCCAAACTTACATTTTTGTTACCTACTTGAATAACAGTAAAATGTCTTATGGTCTTAGGCAAAATGAGTTCTCAGAATTTCACTGTGATAATACAATCACATATTATATTACTGTTGATTTAAAATGCAAAAAAATAGTAAAATTATATAACTTAAGTTGACCGAAGAGATAAGATTAAAAATATTATGTGGTTCAACATAAAATATTATTAAATCGTACCAGTATTGAATAGGTATGTATTATACTATTAGGTAATGTAAATATGAATCTATTTTATTTTAATAAATATTAATATATATTAATATATTTCATTGTATATTAATTATAAAGATTAAAGACCGTGGACTTATTTAGGTACTGATAAAGTTAATGAGGAATTAAGTTCTTTATTTATTTTAGTTAATAAAAGCTGCTGTTACGATAAATATTCAGTTGCATTTAGCAGTACAAATATTAGGGCTGAACACTATTTATATTATATTCAAATTTAATAACTTTTTTCTCATGAAAGTAATTTAACTTTTAACATAAAAATGGTTTTACGTATGCCGTCAAAAAATCGTTTACCGTACAATTTCTTATCCTTATAAGGATTGACAAATGGACCTAGTGTAGCCTAAATCAAAACCGGTATGCAGCTGAATATTCTTATTTATCCTTCCTAACAATGCATACATTTCATCCACTCGCCCAAACAAGCATGCATTTAAAACTATTGTCTGGGTAACGTCGTATAAATATTACTTTCTGACGTGCTTATAACTATTTATGACATGAACAGTATATTATTTTTATAATGAAAAAATAATAATACATTTTATAATAACATTATGAATATTTTCTTAATTTAATCTAATATTTCGTAGACAGATTGGTTAAAAAAAAACAATAATATTACCGATTGAATAAAATGTTTGAATTATATTTTTAAAACAATATTTATGTCATCTAATATTTAGGTACAAACAAAATAAATTGTTTGTATTGTAAATAAAGCATTGATTTATAGAAATAATTTGTAAAATCACCTATTGTTTAAAAGATAAGATCATATGCCTACTTATATAAAATGCATAAATATTCCGATGCAATAATTTATTATAATATTTATCAATGTACCCTTTAAGTTGTGACATTGTAATTTAAATGACATATTGTTTGGTTTAATGTTTATCAATTTTAAAATAGAATTAATTTTTGATTTTTAAAAATCGATCGTTATACATAATTTGTATAATAAATCTTTTTTAGTTCTATAATAAATAATGCAGTAGATAATTAAAAATATAGGGGTCATAAAGAAGTTAAATAATTAAAGATAGACCAGTCAAGATTTTTAAAATAAATACCAATTTAAGTGCTTATTGAAATGTAGTTTAAGTCTAAGTTCAAATAAGTAAATCGAAATTATGTAGGAAATTAGAAACTATATATTTAAATAGAAAAAGTAAGAAAATTAGGTCCGATTTATCTAGT
Source organism: Myzus persicae (assembly GCF_001856785.1). Lineage (NCBI taxonomy): Eukaryota > Metazoa > Arthropoda > Insecta > Hemiptera > Aphididae > Myzus > Myzus persicae. The sequence goes on along the minus strand of NW_019102735.1, from coordinate 270,516 downwards.
TAGTTATGTACCTATTAGAATCTCTAAGTAGGTAACTCAAATGACTACATAATTAAAAATATAATAATATACTTATGAGTTATGGACAAAACTGATCAAAATATATTTCATATATTTAATGGTTGGTTAATCAGCAATTGGTAATAAAATAAATGATTATTTCAAGTATAATAGAAATAATGTACTTTTATTTTGCAAATTTTTGGGTTTTTCTTATGCTTATATGGAAATTACAAAATTAAATTAAATTACGAAATTTTGAAAGTCTAAATAAAATAAATATCATGAATAAACAACAAACCTACAATTTACAATCTATTCAATTTTACTATCGTACGCACTACGTTTACATGATATTTTTGTAGCACTCCTAAATTATAGTCTCCTCATATTCTTTAAACAATGCCTATAGTGTTCACATTCTTAAATTATAATAAAACAAAAACCATTGTAAAACCACTTCGAATTTTTCACTAGTCCTAGAATCTAAAAATTTAATCATGCGTGTTACGCAAAAAAAACTTAGCCCTTCATGGTTGTTAATGGTTTTCTTAATTATTTCGCAAGAAAAGTACTATTTTTTTTTTACAATAATTATAATGAGTCTCAACAATTTAGTTTATTAATACTTGGCACTGATACCTATCATAATATTATGTTATATTATGTAATGTTATAATCTATAAATTCATAATAATTAAATACATATACGTACATTGTCATCATAAATAAAATAATGTCATATATATCCAGATGCATACAATTTTCGGAATTTAATAAAAACATCAGTAATCTGCAATAGTTATTAATATTCGTATTGTAAACAAGAGTTAAATCTGATAGTGATAGGTAATTGAGTACTTCAACTGAACTCGTATAAAGGTGTATATAGAGTCAAGTAATAGTGCATTTCAAAACCAGGTGTATAAATAAAGCTAATCGTATATTCGTATAGACAGTCTTATTTCTTTTATGTGTGATTGTAAGTTCAAGCGATTTTGTAACAGAGCCAAAATCCACGTATTTTTGTGGTTAACATACCTACCTATTTCAATTAATATTAATCTCAAATTTAACACAATAAATTTCATTTTTTACACAAATCCTAATCAATATTATTTTTGTAATATTTTCTAATTAATTTAAATATTTTTTTTTGTTCTGAGTAATCCAAAATTAAAATTCTCTAGTATTTTTAGCGGTAAGCGAATATTAACTTAATATTTCGAATTCATTAAGATGTATTTTATACAAAACAATCTTTCATTCGTACTGGACGACCTACAGGTTGTTGATGTTGAATTATTAATTTCTGGCTATTCAAATACATTTAAGTATTTTCTGTCTTTTTTTCGACAATCTTGGGGCTTATCTTCCATTCTCACGAATAACCTATCGGTATGATGGATTCAATAGTGCAGATTTAAAGTGAACAATGCCCCTTATTTATTTCTTTTTAAGAAGACTGATTAGGTTATTTTGTTAGAGCTCTTTATTTTCACGTACTTATTCACATCCTCATCTCACCCCAAATGTAATACGAATCTATACCACTGCAGTATTTGATGTGTAGCGGCACATCATGTTTCGAGTGTCAGGATTATAATGGTTCGTTTGCAACAGATCGGAATTCATTTCAGTTTATTCACATTTTTTCCCCTTACCTACATGTACATATTGAATAATATGCTGCAGCTACCAGATTATTGAGGTATTATTAAAACAGAATGACGGTTAAACATCCTATTATATTTTCCTTATTTTATGGATTTATCGATATTGTAGTTTACATTTTTTGATTACTCCCTATCCTACACATACCTATTGTCATCTGTGTTAAAATAATGTTACTTGTGACTTAATAAAACTTTTGATAAATTCATATATGACGATTTATATTTAAAGTCTAAACCACTATAAACGATAGAAAAAAATATGCTCATGGTTTTATACGAGACAAGTTACATGTAGGTACCGATCCGAAAACAATGATGTGAATCGCCTCATATAAAACCGTGTGCAACAATTTTATCGTTACCGTGATCGTATCGCTACCATAGTATCTATACCGTAGCAGCGTGTATGAATCTGGAAGATAAGTAATAGGCGCACAGTCCTTTTGAAATGCATTATTTTTTATTTTATTTACATTTAAACAGGCATTTTTAATGTATGATTAGTTAATGATTCATCAATATTTTAATGGTATATATTTGAACTGTAACATTAATATTATTATGGTTTAGAAAAACAACGTTACACACGACTAAAATTAAGTTATTGGTCACTAATAAAATATTCATTATTATACACGTTCTATAGCTACAGTTAGCTGCTGAAATAGGATTGCAGTCCTTGGATAGATTATAGGTAGGCTGATATATAATTACCGAGTAATCAAAACCATGGTGGTGATTTATTATTGTCAGACTTAAAATATAAATATGCCTAGAATAAAATTGAAATCTTGTAAAGTACAATTTTAGCTGTAACTTATAATAATTGAATTTCGAGTTTTAACTCTTACTTGTGAAATGGTATCTAAATGTCTAATAAAGTAATAACTTATGAGTAAATTGAAAATAAAATGAAGATTAAGGTGTATACATATCACTAATACTGTGTAGGTTATAATATTAATAATGCGGTGTTACTTATCCCCTCTTATAATTGTTTGTTTGTTGTCTGCGTATAATATTTAAAACTGTTTTCGGAAATCATATATACATATATTCTATGTAATATGTATATATAGTATATTAGTATAGGCGAGGTTTTTTATTTTTTATTCACTTTGAAAGACTATTCATTCACATAAGATGATGGTATTCCTTCCGGTTTGCATGAAGCGTGGCCGATCCATCGCATGGTGCTGTACACTATAGAGTTCTCCGCCCAATTGTTACAGAGATCTGTAGACGGCTATATTGGATTTAATGATACTGTTTCTAAAATATAATTTTAATCTTAGCAATGAATCAACTTTTTTTATTAAACCTTAGTGATTTTGACAAAAAAAAAATCTTCTTCCTTTCGATTGTGATTTCAAAGTAAAAATCAGTATATGTAGCACGAATACATTTTAAGTGATGCATATACTGGATTTTCGATCGAAGTCTGTCCACTCAATTAAACCCCATGATACGTTTTCACGGCTTGACCCCGTAAATCGTTTTCAAATTCGTCTGGGGAGTTAACGGAAAAAAATCATGAAGTTTTTTTATGCAATATACCGATGGCCGATGGTTATATGTTGAGACAAATTCTGTGATGCGAAAAATAAAAGCCTACCTATATACCCTTCTACAAGACTGCCAAAAATAAATATTAAATAAACACGATCACTTTTACATAATAATGATCTATTGAATCGTATTAGTTTTTCCTAAATTCTAAATGTTTTAAAGAAAAAAATGAACTTTATGAAAATTGTTTGTACTATATGTTTGTCAGTGTGAGGCGGTTCGTTTTATATACATTTATATAAATACATATTTTATTTAAGTCGTAATAAGACATATCTATAGTGTCATTTTAAATTTTATGTGATATTAAATTTATTTATAAATTCAGGTGGCATATAAAAATACTGAAAACAGAAAAATAAATTGTATGATGCATACATAAATATGTTTTTAAAAAGTATTCAAGCGTATATTAGAAAAAATTGAAATAATTTTTTGAAATTGGAAAAAATAACTAAAATGTATTTTTTTAAAATCGAAATTAACTTAATATAGGCAATTACTAAATTACCTGCTATAAAGTTGTATGGCTACACTGTCACAAACACACTTTAATAAATATTAAATATAACCGATACCTACTCAGTACTCACAGTTATAAATTATTGCTCTTTAGTATTTTAGTTTAATAATAATGTATGAATCGGTTCTGAATTCACACAATTTCTTTGGAAATCAAGTAATTATTAAAATCGTGTTGAAAGTTTAAACACGTATAGAGAATGTGTCTCGCACTGGTATTCAAAACAAAAAAAATTGTTACATTAAATGTTAAGTAGTTTTACCTAACAAGTAACAACATTCGTGAGAAAACGACATTTTCAAATCAAACATTCTGACGTCTCGGGTTAAAAACGTTTAAACTCGTCGGAGAATTTATTATTCAAATGTAACTTTGTTAGCAACATGTAAACTTGTTGATTTGTTCTTTACATTCTATACATATAATAAATACATAATACAAATAATTGTGAATAGGATAAGACGTGGTATTTATTATATATAAATGTATAAATGTTGTACCACTTGTTACATTATACTATTATTATTAATTAATAAAGTTGAAATAATAAACTAAAAATAGTTAAAAATATTCTTGTCTTCAAATTATAATAATTTAAAGTTAAACATTAATATTGATTTTCATATTAAAGCGTCGAAATAAATAAAATATTTGTATTTTAATAAACTATATAGCATTTTAAAATACGTAATAACTATAATAGCACAAACCGTTAAACAATAATCAACTAATTTTATTTTTTTAGGAAACGTTAAAAAAAGAAAACAATTTTTCTCTTAAGTTTGTAAAATGTTCTATAATTGTTGCTGTACTCTATTTTTTGACAAAATACTATCTAAGTAAAGAATATCCATACATGACCTATAGGAAAAACTATGTAGAAATGTAATATTATTGTCATAGTGCGATATATATATCTCATTACCACATAAATTATGGTTTATAAATAGGTATTTCGTTTTTTAGTAGTTATTTTATTTAATTTACGAATAATACTGCATCTAGATAAATTAGGATATTAAGATTTGAATTATTTAGTTAAAATAAATATTATTTTATTCATAAGCCACAAATCCACATTATTTACTCTGGCATAGCCACAGTTCAACAGTTTAATGAGTCATGACTATGTTAAACATATGGTTTTCATAAAACTGGTATGTACGTAAAAGTACTTACTTTGATAACCACCAATCGTGTTTGTGACTCTAATCAGTAAACAAATATATTATTTAGTATGAAAACGTTTGAATTACACATCCCTCTAGGTATGTAATTTAATATATAAGGCCTATATGTATTCAAATAAATTGAGTTTTATTTATTACGGTTATAAGAATAATATATTTATTTATTTATAAGCAATTAAAATCCTCCAAGTTTGAAAAATGTCCATATTTTTTTACTGATCAGGAAATAATCATTATATAGTAGGTACATAAGAACATTCTTTTGAAAACTAAGTGAGCCAGAGTGAACCATTAGGCACCTAAGTATATTTGAAAGATGATTTGAAGTGGAACTAACAGTATTTCCAAACTTAAACAAAAATGCCTATATTAATAACACAATTTGTGACAAACAATAACTGCGTCGACATTCTTATGAAGTTATTCTATAATATCTTAAATTAAAAAATATGTTATTAAAATAAATTATAATTATATTGTTATACATTTATTTAATCTTGCTAGTTTCTAATGTTTAATGCAATTTCCTAAAACAAGAATTCAAACATTATTTAATCAAATGTCATAATTTTGTCTTTATCAAACAAATGATTAATTCATCGTTGGATCTTAGATAATTCAATTTGGTTTTATTTTTTGAAAGTTATGATTCATCGATAATACTAAATCTTGGTCTTCGTCATGTGTGAAGCATATTCGGGCTTGATATTATGATATTCTTAATAATTCTTGAAGTGAAATTAAATGTACCTTGTGTTTCGTGGTTTGAATTGGAAGTTAATTGTTTTTTTTTTTTTTTAAATACAAAATATAGAGTATTATTTACAATAATAATTGTCTGATGTTATAAATAAACATATTTCAAAATTATGAGATTGTGCTAAATTATCTATATTAGCTTGTGTATTTTCCTTAATTTTTTTTGTAACTTGTCAATTATTACTATTGTACTTTTATGTATTGAAAATGTATATAGGATGATATTTTAAAGAGATATTTTTCAATTTTCACAGTTATTTCAGTTATCACAGTCCGAAGAAAATATGAAAAGAAATGCAGAAGTTATTAGTAACCCACTTTATAACAAAATCGATTTTGATTAATCTGTTCAAAATGTTTAAATCATAAAATATTAATCCTTGACGGTTGCAATGTTTACCGATTAATTAAGTATTACATAGACGTCAAAATGTTTTAACCATTTTAACTATCTGTGAGCTAAATATCAAATTTTGTAATTTATTTTGGAGTAATTTGTAATTTTCAAATCTAAATTCGAATCTATAATTGGACTTGCAAGTGTAATTCTAAAAATGTATCAGTTGAAAAAATTTAAGATGCATTTTTTTTCAAAAAATAATATTTGGTTGAGTAAGAATTGGTCTAGATAGTTGTTGTTTTTTTTTAAAATATTAAACAGTCAGCTTGTGTATTAATAAAGGGAAATATTTTTAAAAAAAACTAAAATTTGAGATTTACCTATTTTTGAAAATTTTTTGTATTCAAAATATGTCTAAAGATATAATTTAGTATAATTATTTTAGTCGTAAATGTGGTCAACCATAAAATGAGTAAATCGTGTCGGTATGCGTCTCGTTGTTATTTCAACATACATTTTAATCGTATTGTTCTTTACGCATATATGGAAATTATTGAATGAGTGTCAACCATTTGTCAGTTTTAAATATTAACAACTAGAAATTTATTTTTGATCGAAACAGGTTGATTTTTTTAAACTTTTGCAACACTCATCCAGTCTGAATAAAATGTTTATAGAAAAATATTAAATATATCTTGTAAAACTTAAATTTGCTGTTTTTCTCAGTAATTTTAAAAATTGTGACAAATAAATGTCATATTATATCTTTGGACAGGCTACATTTTCAAATTGTATTTTCTATTTGAAATGCAACCATAATCTTGAGTTTTGGTTCATTACGAGTTATAAATACAAGTCTAGCACTTTGGGTAATCTTTCATCTGGAAGCGACGGAAACTTCTGTACTTCACTCAATATTTAAAAGGAATCTGATAGTTGTAGTATCCTATTTGTATCGATTTATATTTAATGAAATAAACTGAATGTAATTGTAATTAATTTTATAAAAAAATCCTTTAATCGCTATTTTTTAATAACATATTTCACCTACGTTAACAAGTTTCAGGAAACCATTTTTTATCGACTACAACATATTGATACTTAATGGTATTCAGTTAAAACGTATAGACAAATCTCAGAATATGTACCCATGTCATAACTTTATGCCAAAAGTAAGATTTCAATAAACTTTTATGCGCGCCTCGTCAGTCGTCATATTTTAATATTTGAGTTCGACATATTTTATTCGTATTGACGATATAGTATGTATTTTTTCCAGTCAATGACATTGACAGGTAAATCATTATTCCCCGGTGAGAATTATGTGAATGAAAATGTTCACTTTTCACCCCTCTCCATTGTGTTTAGCTTAGGTGAGGTTTTGTTGAAAATCAATTGATTTCGACAACTGAACCATGATAATATTTTATTTTAATCTAAAATATTTTTTATAATATATACTAGTTCATGTCACATAATATTATACTATATACATTTTATTTAATGTTTATTAACATGCTTAATTATAATTCAATGTTTAAATGGTTTTTAAAGTGCGGGGAAAGTTACAATTTTATATTCTTAGGTTATATTACGAATAAATTGGTTTTGCAATGATATGTGTATTCTGTGTGTGTTTTTGTGTGCTGAAGACAATTTTTTAATGACAATTTTTTCAATATTTCGGGTGGTTTTTGATAGCAAATTATATCTAGTTTGTACTTCGAGGATTCGAAAATACAAAATTAACAATACTTTTTAAAATTTCTTTGGATTTTAAAATGTGATATTTAGGTGTAATAAGAAAATTATATATAATATTTTTACCCAAAAAAACAAATTTATTTTCGTAAATTAAATTAAACGTTTTCAAACACTGAACTTAATATTGTTATAATTCCTAAACTATAATATTTTTCGAAGTTCTTGATAGTTTTATAGAGAACTTAAAGCAAGAAAAACAATATCATTTTTTTTTAAATATTCAAATCGAAAACTGTCAGACAACCAACTTTCCTCATTATTAGAATATTTTTATTTCAAATGTTGCAACGATTAATATTATTGCAATTAAATTTAAGAATAAGGATGCATAGTTTATTGAGTTTTAGCTATCAGACAATTTTTTTTTGAAACCTAAGTAATAATGTTATTAATTATCAATCAATTTTTTAAAATAATGATGACAAAAAAAAAAAAAATTACACAAATCATAAATTTTGAAGTTATAAGTAGTAATTTGAAGTTAGTCGTTGCCCGTTGGACACACAATTGACCTAGGATCTGCAGGGCTTTGTTGGTTCTCGTTCCTGTTGAACGCCACGACAAGGTAACACTCTAGACAATAATCAAATAATAGATATAACTGGGCAGGTCTATAGAATCAGTGATTTTTGGAAGGTATAATTCAATAAAAAATAAATATGTTCTATGTCAAACTATATAGGTCATCCGATATGTCAGCTTTTTATTTTTTCGCTCACCTCCCCCAACCATCAATGTGGACTATTTCCGCCCCATGGCCTTAGGAGCTGAGACTCCACCAAAAAGTTCATAGAGCCCCCGAATTCGATGATTAGAAGCGGCAGATGTAGGGAGCTACTACTGTTTTAATTAAGAATGACAAGGTTCAGAAAATCAAAAATTATACACAATCACACTATGGTACCTATTATTGTAAAAATGACTAACCTCAAATGGCTGGTTAAGACTTATGATTTGAGAAAATTTTTAAGGCGCCCCCATTTTTAAAACGTTGATTTACCTAGGTCTCGAAAAAAAAATTTGTGAAAATCACTCGGCAGGTAGGTGGTATTAAAATGCAATTGTTCCAAATGCTCGGCCCACTGGCTCGCAGTCAATTCCTGTGTTTTTCTTTTTTGTACACTTAAGATATAAAGTTTATTGTACTTTATTTTGAGAGAAAATGAATCTAAAGTTTAAGACGAAATTAGAAAGTTTTTGTTGACATCTGGTCTATAGGACTGTGTGTATGAACCAACGAACTTATCGGTTGAATGACGTAATTAACTCGGCATACACATTATGTACGCTATTACAATTTTTAACACTTGGATAATACAACTTGTTGGGCTGTTGGACTGTTGACGAATATATTTAATTTAACTTAAATCGAACTTTAAAAAAATAAAAATAAATTTCCATTAAGTTACGAGTGTTAAAAATCCCTCTCTTTTATGGCGGATTCTATGTGGTTCAACACAATTTTTATACTTCTAATTCAATACGTTCGAAAGAATATTACTTTGTAAATGTATAGTGAAATATTATGATTTAGTTGTGTAATAGAAATTCAACATTATTACTTTGCTTTAAACCTAATACAAACTGAACATAATAATAAATAATAAATAGAAATACACAATATTTACGATCGTCCATGTTAACTAAATTCATTAGGTAATCTATCTGTTAATTTTCAAATATTAATAAATAAGTACTTATAGAACATTTAGTAAACGTTTATGAGTGATGGCAATCTTGAAATTATAATATATATACACGATTTTAAAATAAGAACTATATATCAGTAATTTGAAGTGGATTTTTATACTTCTTAATATAATATTTTTAAATTTAGTTTATAAATAAAAACATTTTTTTATTTTTATAAATATATCATAAATATTTTGAGGTTTGACGGTTATATAATTCTTTATTTTATGAGCCTATGATGATATACTCATCGTTAGTAGAAACTAGGATGATAATAAAAACATAAACTGCTTTTAAATATGGTTACCTAATTAGTTTCCTTAAAACATTTTAACCAATTTTTCTATATTGTGTAGGTAGTGTGAGTAAACTTTCCTTATAAATATGTCAAGTAACCTCAGAAGCACTTGAACTTTTTTTATTTAAATGTAGTCTTTTTAAAACGACGTATAGATTTACCACAGTGCCGTGGATTATCTTATTAATTATTAATTTTTCTAATTTTTCATAACAAAAGAAAAATAGATTACTAATGTAATGTGAAGGACGAAATAAAATTTGAAAATTTGATATGATAGTAACGACCAACAAACAAGTAACGACTACGGCAGTGATGTGTTATATTATATTGTATTTTTATAACTAGGCACATAATATATCAAACATTCAACACTTTAATAATTCATCTGAAGCTCATAATTTCTTGATAGAAGTTAACGATGATATTTTATATTCGATATACTCGTAGGTTTTAAAGAAACTAGCTTAAAATGTAATTTTTGCAAACCTATATATTATAGATAGGTAGATACAGTTTTAACATGATATATTTACTTTCATAAATAACTCATTGACGAATATGACCTACCCGACTTCATGGCACAAATAATAACACCACGTGTTGTATTAAAAAAAACACGTATTATTATATAGTTGAGGCTCATTATTCATTGGCCAGGTGATAAATTACGATTCATAAAAAAAAACACATTCCGAGTAGGTGGTTCGGTGATATTTCTCTGACGAGATTTTTTACCTCTTTCTACATACCTATGTATATATACACTTCTCTCTTTATCATTATTTCTTTATTTTACTCTTTTCATTTTCAATGCTAATGCTAACATGTTAAATTTAAATATGAAATAAAAAATTCCATTGAAACCTACCTAGTCACGCTTGCTGGCTTATCACGTTGGCTGTTGTTAGAACTGCAGCTGAGGATTTTTTCTTGCAAGGGTGTCTAATTCTTATTCTAACTAGTAACTATATATACGTATGTTTTTATTCAATACAATTAACAAAAGTATTAAACTTATAAAGTAGGGTAGGTTGTTTTTTATCTTTGAACAGTTCAACATTTGATATAGTAAATCTAAAAAATTATATACCATGGTTGTTTCGTTATATGTTTCGTGTTATTTATAAATATTAAAAATAGCCTAATATTTTAATGCATAGTTCTAATCAGGCCTACATATTCTCTACCACAGTATCACAAATTATAAATAGGTATCTACTAAATATTGTTACGCATGATGATGTGATGAAAAAATTATAATGTACAGATATAATGTTAGGTATCTAGGTAAGGTTAGATCAATTTTTTTTAATATTTATATAAAAAAATTAATGAGTTTTTTTGAAAACACAGTTTAGTATATTATATTTATTTATAATCTTTGAAACTTTGTGTATAGCACAATATGCAGAACGTATTATTACTCTGGGTGTGATTTCTAAGAAATCAAATTAGTAGTATATATTAATATATTATAATATATTCGATGTTTCGATTATGGATTTACAATGCTTAGACGATAACTGTTTGGTTTTCATATCGCAATGAGTATTCATGGGAAAACAGTAATGTGTATAGTATTTATGTTGTATACTAAAGATAATAATGGAATGCACTCAACTTGGTTGTCTGAAAACATGAGCTGTAGTTATGTTTAGGCACTAACTGTAAAATTTAAGTTACTACTTTAAAAATCTAAAAACCCATTTTAATAGTGACTGTAAATATTTGAGGTAACTATACATATTATATTGAATGCGGATGCATAGTATTATTATTTTTTATTTTTATTAATATTATGTGAGTACTCGATCTTTAACTCGAATTTCAAAAAAAAAAAAATGTCCTCTAGGTTACATTAAAAATTGTTTATTTTTGGAAACAGATAAACAAATCTACATGGTTGTTAAAATGTATTTTATAAAGTTGTAGAATTTTTCTATTTATTATAATATCTTATAACATAGTTCTTAACGATTAGAACTATTGCATTCTTGACTAATTTATGTTGATTAATTTCACTACTTACTATAAAAATCGTGGCATATAAATTACTTTTTGTAATTCACTATAATTTTTTAAATTATAAAATATACTCCTCTATAAGTAATAAGTTATAAGTCATATAATTTCAAATAAATTCGTCATAGTGGGATTATACAAAAATCGGGCTGTGTACCATGAATCATTAAAATATTTATCCTATAAATTCAAAAATGTGTAACTGTATATTTTAACTAACTAAAAGTTACTATAGTGTTCTACATAAATAAAAACCAGTAAGTGCAACTGGTAAAAGATATCAAGAAGATCTCTGTTTTAAGAGTGACGCAACAGCAGATTAACACGTGGTGGATCGTGGGTGGGGGTCATTGTGCTGCCGATGGTAATATGTATATGGCTGGAAGTTTTATAATTGAATTGTCTTTACGCGAACTCCGTCGTTTTGTTTCAGATTATTTTATCGCTTGACGATTTTTACACGTTGAAATTATTTAATCTGTTGTAGAGTGTAATTTATTTTCAAACGATAGTGTATATATTGATGAAATATGACTGCAGTTATTTTATCAGCATAATTTAATGATGTGTATTAGGGTGTAGTTAGTGGAAAAATTAATTTGCAATTTACTAAAACTTTCGAAATGGACTATAAGATATTGTATCTATATTATCTTTAACGCTACCACGTGCGAAAAACGGTTTATACATGGTGAATGGTGATTATCTCCTCGAAAACAGGTCTATTAACGCTCAAAAGACCAAACATGATATCAACATTTTTAACGCTTAATCTGTTATTAAAATATAATTAGGTAGTTATTTAGACCTGGCCTATACGATACTATACATTACATTATTACATTAATGCCTAATCAAAATTTGATACAAACCTATGACGTTAAAGAGTGCACGATTTTGAGACTTGAGTCAAAAGTATTATAATATACAATTATGTGTGAAGTAAATAGTTAATTAATATAAAATCCATTTTATAATTATTCCGAAACCTAAAAGTTGACTTTGAAAACGAATAAATTGCGATCACGACCCAAGTGTAAATCTATGTTTATGATCTTGCACTATTACTCAACCTTAGAATACATATTTATATTATAGAGAAAATCTAAACGGCAATTTACGATGTCGATACCCGTTTGGAGATAGCGACGACCGTTCTGTATATACCTATTATTTCGTAGGTACATATCGCCTATAGGCGTAAGCGCATTATAATATCGTTGTACACAGTAAACACTAAACACACTCGGTGTGTAATAATTATTATACCACATACATGATCATCAGAGGTTACTGCGGGTTTGGTTCAGTCTGGTCTGGCGTGCGCAAGTGTGTGTGGGGTGTGTAAAGACGGAAGGGGGCTTGGATGAACAGCAGCGGCCGTCGCCGCCGGTTCGCGCGCTCGTCCAGACGACTCGTTTTCTCGTGCACCTCCGCCGCCGCCGCCGAACAACAACAACAATAATAATAAAATACACCATTATTATTAAACCATTCAAAGCAACAGGTCGTCCGCCCCCGCGCACATACGCACAGACACACGCACACTCACCAAAGACTGCACCGACCCGTGAGTTTCATAATAAACCGCCGTCGCCGCCAACCGTACTATAGAATACGAACATAACCGTGGTTCAGATCCGCAACTTTAATATTATGTCTTCTACATGAAATTGTTGTGATTTTATTTTTCTCTACCACCCGCGCATTTTTGTCGATCACGTTTTTCAAATTTAATAACAATACGATAACAATAATAATAAAAACAGTTTCTATTGTTCGAGCCGCGAGCACGCACAGCCGCACAATGAAATTATCACTACATACCTACACCTATATTATATAATATAAACAAATATTAAATATTATACAAGTAACCTATACAGTATACAGTGACCAAGTGACCACAGGCTTAATAGTAAAATATGGAGGGTGACATCGTGTATTATAGGCCGCCAGAGTCTACATACTTATCAGTATTCTGAGTTATAGAGTTAGCCAACATTAATAATAGTACATACTAATATCAGTACTCTCACTATAGCTACTGTACTATATCATCAAAATATTTCTCGAATTTTTTTTCAGTAAGTCTGAAAGTATTTCTATGTAATATACGAGTACTCGTACATAGTACATACTATGAAGATTATTTCAACACTTCAAAAGCTATCGTTATATTAAAAAAGACAAAAACTTTTAACTTTTATAGGAAACGTTAGTTTTACGAGTGTGGTTTTATGAACATTGTTTATATTGCCCTTACTTGTTCACCCTTGTGTCAGGGTCGATTAACTCATCAATATCAGCTATTTATTCTTAAATTGTAACTTGTATAGTAATGTTTTTATTTTCTCAGTTTGAAGCAGAATATGCTTTTTGCTAAAAAGTTATAATACATACATATATCAAATATTAAACTAGATATGCCTAATGGTTTTATTTTTAATGAACACTTAAAGTTTGAATGAGAGTGTACCTATAGCCGTATCAACTAGAAAACGTCTACTTAAATTTTTATATCCGTAGACGATTTGGCATTTGGATGAGTAGGAGGTATTTTGCAGTGCGGTGGACGTATACTTAACAGTTTCGTTTTTTAGGGTTCCGTACCCAAAGTGTAAAACGGGACCCTATTACTAAGACTTCGCTGTCCGTCCGTCTGTCACCAAGCTATATCTCATGAACCGTGATACTTAAACGGTTCAAATTTCTACAGATGACATATTTCTATTGCCAATACAACAACAAATACTAATAATAAAATAAAATAAATATTTAAGGGGCTCCCATTGAACAGAAATTATTTTGTTGCCGGTCTTATAGATAATGGTACTGAACCCTCTGGGCGCGAGTTCGACTCGCACTTTTCGAGATTTTTCGTTTTTTATGATTTTGCAAATATTTATCAGTTAACTAACGACGGCGTCAAATCACTGTTTTTTATGCACTATAGGTGTATGGTATGTATTTATATTATATAGGTGTATATGATGCAATTACATAGCAAAATAGGTATATGAATTGGGTTTTTTCTTTTTTATATTTTCATCCCGAGCACCTTCTTGTTTATATTGTTTAGACTACAATAGCTACAATGATGCGTATAAACTCGGCAATTTTATCGTTTTCAAACACGACAAATATTATAGTGTTATAGTAAGCAGCAGTAAACGTTTCGCAATCTTATGAAATATTATTTCAGTTCTTACGGTTAAACATTGAAAAAAAAGTGTTTGTCCACCGTACAACAATCATATTATAATAATATAGTGTCGATTCCTCTCCCCACATTTATAATAGACAAGAGGCAATTGTAACGGAATAAACCCGAATTTAAAAAATGCGGCCTGCTATTACTATTGCAGGTGTTGAAACAATGACCATGATGCGTAGTAATACATAATATGTAAATTATTTTCTTCTACATATTAATATTATCATAATACGCCTTCTGTATTGACGATGATATGGATCCACACGTGTTCGTAGTCGATGTTCGACTCTGGAACATATTTCTTTAATTATTTTTTTATGTTCAATTGTACCTACCTATTGAATTTTATTTTTAATTATTCGAAACGGTATACATTTTTTTCTTTTTCATCGTGGTGAATGACCTTAATCAGAAAAACTGTCATGCCAACTCAGCTCTCTGCAGTTAGTTCACTATCTACAATAGAATATTATTATAATATGCAAACGTATGCCAAAAATTCCGAAGTTAACTATATAATAATAACACCTCAAAGAATATTATACAAGTTTCCGTTCCGGTTATCCTCTGTAAAAGGAATGACGTAATAATTACAGGTCTCGATACATTTATAGAAACGTCAAAATTGAAATATTTTTTTTTTTTTGATTTTATGTAGAACCTTAATATTATTATAGTGTATATGTATAATATCATTATGTAATTTATATTTTACTAATAAAATTAATACTGTCTTTAAAATGTTTGATTAAGATTTTTGTAATCGATTATTTTATGCAGAGTGTGGTACCATCACCTCAATCTAGTTTCATATTTATCATCAAATTTATGATTTAATGAAATGTATAAAAATACGTACTTATAATATTATAATGACGTGACTAATTATAATACATATGCCTTTTGTTTTATTTATTTATAATACTAATATTGTATTGTACACAATAGATGCTGTAATAAAAAAAAAATAAAACAATAAAAACAATATTAAATATAAAACAAAACGATACAAAGAGTTTAAAAAAATAATTTATTATAATTTTGGCTCATTGTTTATTCTTCTTCAAAATTCCGAGTGTAAATTTTCAAAAATTTGAACACTGTACGCGTCTCATTATTAGATAATAATATTATATTATCGACAGTTTATCTCCAAATATTTTCGACACCGTCCTACATAATATGATTTCTGGTTGGACGCGTTAAGGTGTTATCATGCATATTATAGTAGGTTGACTATAAATTATTATTTTTACGATACTGCAGGCATTTAGAAATAAACAATATATATTTGATTATGGTATACATAAGAATACGTATACATAAAAAGGTCGTTACCGATACTGGGTATTGAAGTGGATATATTTTTAGTGCAGGTACTCGCGTGTATATGTATTGGAATATATATATAAGCGGCTTACTGCTTTATTAACCACTCTGGGTGCATTCTTCGGCTTTTAAGCTGAAAGTACTGTAACCGTACATATACGTATACAGGCCGTTGATGACACTTTTAATAACATGTCTGTGTGGCTTAATGCCAATTGACAGTATACATATAGTTTTGTGCGGCAGAAGTTTCTGAGAAGAAAAAAAATTGCCATATAAAACGCGTTAATAAATAATAATATACATTATAACTACATAATTTTAAAATTAATTATAGTATCATAGTAAGTTTAAACGAATCGTTTAATTGTAAATAGTATTATAATATTATGTGTTACACGCGTAATAATTATAATTATTGATCTAATATTAGATGTACCAAGTACACCACTTATGTTCAGGGTGCAACAGAAAAAAATCGATTTGATGTTAAATTTTTTTTATTTTTATTAATTGAAAACTGAAATGTTTATCATCTTATTTTTATATACTGTTATATTATTCTTTACCTGTACATTGTATGAAGTTCTGTGGTCAAACTTGTAAATCGATCCTAAAACAATTATTAGCAATAAGTAATAATCTGAGTACCTATATAGTGTGAAGTCCTAATTGAGTATTTTTATTATTTTATAGTGTATTTGAAAAACTGTTTAAAACAGTGATTCAGATGATGAAAATTAAACTCGTCTTATGTAGTTATGAAATTTTTTAACTAATAATTAAAATATATAAAATACTATATTTATATGTATAAATTATCTTATAAATAGAAACCATAAAATGAGTTTAAAATGTTCAAAATATTTTTTTTTCTAAAAACATATTTACGTTAATGTACCCCCAAGTTACAACTAAAATCTTTCTTAAACATTTTTCGGAATTCAAAAAGACTGCACTAACAATTTACATTATTGTAATATAATTTATAATAATTAAAAAACGCTGGGTAGGTTTTTTGATTTTTTTAGTAAGATATTGCATGTCGTTGAATTTTAATATAGTCACAGTATTTTCTTTGTATACTCTTAGTCACATAAATTTACAAGTTCGGTGTTAATAAGTTATGTTAATAACAAAGGACCATTTAGTTAACAATATAGGTATTGTTGACAATAGTCTCTATGCCCAAAACTGAATTCAATGATAAGCATTAAGCATTAAGAAGTTGATGGTTCTGTGTATAATGCCATAATTTGAATTTAAAATAGTTTTGATTAACTACTATTAAAATATGAAATAATATGACGGGTCAATAATTATAAATATGCAAATTTTAGATACTGAACAATATGGAAGATGTTTTGATTTTATAATGAGATTTTTTGTCTTTTTTATTATTTGACCACCTCTGGTGCTCCAAAAGTTTCATATAATAGTTTACTTATACTTTATCATAAATTACTATAATTCGTACTTTAGAGAGGAAATGGTTTTATTTTCTTAGTAATTTCAAGAGTTCCCTCCAACAGTCCAGCGTCACTTGACCAATTTCTAAGTGTAGAACTGTGCAAGTAAAAGGGGGAAATTCGATACGATAAAAATTATACATATTATATTATATTTATATTGAAGAAAAACAGTTGAAAATAAATTTTTTGAAATAGAAAATTTTGCTTATGTAATCTTCTATTACGAAAAGTTTCTGATTAAATAAATTGAGTAGTTGGTACTAGAAGGATATTCCTAGTAATTTCCTTACTAATAGTGTTTGAAATAAATAAAAAACAGGAAAACGGGAATATTTAAGGAATACATGTTTTTTTTTGCAATTAAGAAAAGAATAACCTAAATACATGATTATTTCAGTAAATATCAACATTTTCTAGACACGATTAAAATTTTAAAGTATTGTAGCTTCAATATTTTATATCAAATAGAATTGAGTTCAAAAATATCAAAATTATTATAGTAATTAAATATATATATTTTTTAATGCGTTTTTAGTTCAAATTGGGTATTCATACGGAAAATAATAATTTCTCTTCGAACGTTTTTCGATATTTTGTTGTAACTCAAAAAATATATATTGTAATAATTTGAAACATTCCACTGTTACCTATATTATAATTTTATATCACAATAAAAAAGTTGTCAATCAAAATATTTATTCTTATTTAAACCATTTATATAAACACTTTGAAATTTTTAATTTTTTTAAAAGCTTGAAAATATAATACAAGGTCCCTCGTACCATTTTATTAGAAATTTAAAAATATCCAAATTTCACATGGATAGTTTTTTTTATAAGCGTTTGAAATTCAAATTTTAACAAAACTCGTCACAATCACCAACATTTTCAAATTATTTTGTTCTTAAAAAATGTACGACATAATGAATTTTAATGCAAACTTGAGAAAATTTTAATTTAAATTTAAAACATTTAATACTTCAAAATTTGGTTTTTATAAGCGTATGAATTTAACATTTGGCACAATTCTTTATGGGTGTTACATCAGATAAAAGTGCTGAAAAAATATATTAAGTAGGTATCAGGTATCTGGTATCTACATGAAAATTCAAAATAATTTTCATATTTTAATAACCTAACCTTAAAAATGAATTAAGCTGTATTATTTTTTATTTTATTATAAAACAAATAGAAAAACGATTTGGTAGAAATTAGATATCACTGTGACAATAGTAATATAAAATAACCTTAGAAATTATAATGGGCGCTGGCTCGCCGCCTCCGATCAGAATCAGTTTTCGTTTACTTCTAACGATTTATGATTAAATGTTGTAAATATGATTATATGAAACATATGGACATTACAGAGACTTAGGTACAACGAAAAGGTATAATCGAAATGACAAAACCTGCTACGCAACAGAGCGATTTCCTCGGTTTTTATGTTTTTATATGTTTAAAGATATTCAATAATAATGGAGTTCAATATAATAATTATTAAATTCGTTGATAATATACTCATCGTATCGATATCCCACCTATAAAACGATGACCTTGTAAACTGTAAACATACGAAGGATGTCCACAGCTCAATCATTTTTCATGACATATACATTTGACATCATAAATAGTGAAAATAAATAGTTGCCTTGGTTTTTAATTACATGCTAAACGCATATTCAGCTGCACCTGTAATTTGCAGGTAAACGTGCATTATACCTGTATAAATATTTTTATTTTTAATGATCAAAAACTTAAAATACTTTCAACGAATGATGATGGTATGAGCATTATTTAAAATGTATACCAATTAATTAGAATAACTTTTTTAACTTGTAGAAATGAGGTAGGTAGAGTTACATGTATAATAATTATTTGTTTTCCTTACTTGTCAGATAGCCTTATATTTGGAGTTGGAGTACATATTATATAATCCAACAACCCAAATAACTCTTAAAACTTTTACCGTATCGTATTATCATCATCATTATTATTATTATTACGTAGATACAGAACAGCTTCTACTAAGATATAAGTACTTCGATTACGGTCATAATTATGTCTGTTGAACCTCTCGGGGAACTAAAATTCAGCCATTTGAATGCAATGGGTTAATGATGCCACTTTTTATTTTAATGAGACGCATTTGCACTTGTTTTGTTTTTATTTGCACAAAACCTTACGCAGGACTTAGAGTAAGTTGCAGCGTTGTACTGTCAACAAAGTTACAATGTTTGTGATAACATTTTTAATTTATCATAATACCTACCATACTCAGTCCATTTTGTGATTGCGGTCAATGTCACTTGTGCTGTTAGCTTTTGAGTTATTATTTATTATTATTTTTTTTTACCTATTATCGAGGAGGGTTTCAATCAGCACCAGTGGGTATAATGTACATAGCACATACACTTGAACATATATTCAAATGTATGACATACACTTTAAAGAAATTAACATGTCAAAAAAGAATAGCTTGTCAATTAAAACCACAATGAATATTTTATGTGTTCATTCTACATTTAAACCTATGTATATTATGTGCCTTTATATATAAAATCGCGTAGTTTCTAAACAATACTTTTTTAGGGTATGAGAATTCGTAATACGATGACTTATTTGATTCATATAATACATCTATAATACATCTAAATTAAAATAAATAAATCAAAATAGATTTATGCACTTCAATTGTTTGTTATAGAATATAAAAAATTGACGATCAAACAATAAAACACGTATTTTGAAACCACCACAAATATTTTTGGTACAATCATTAGAGAACGTGCTTTGTATAATGAGGCATCACTGAACTATTGTATTTTAAAGACTCGTTCGTTGAACTTCATACCAAGGGGCAAGGATTATACTGAAATATGAAATAACATTTTTTTTTCGGAGTTAAATATACTTTTTATAATTTGTTATATTTTTACAATGAGTATTCTAGTAATATAGGTGTACTGAATAACGTGACAACTATGGGTCTTACAATGACATTATTTTTCTTTCAAAAAAAATATAATATATATTTAAGTAAGCCCTGGATGTACTTACTATATTTTAAAAGTTAACAAATTTGAAAAATTTGAAAATTGTTATGTGATTTGTATGATGTAGTTAAACGTTAGTTAAAAAAAACTATAATATAGTTTTTAAACTGGTAATGTGTTGAAATATTAAGAAGTTATTTAACTTTAAAATATTCAAATACATTAAACATTATTTATGTAAACTGTGTATTCGAAATTGCAATGTAGGGAACTCGAATAGCAGAAAAAACATTAAACAATCTGTCTAATTATATTGAAATGTTCATAGATTTATTACCTACTGTATTCTGTATTAATTATTGGTCCTGTTTACTATGTTTGTAAAAGTGTAACCATGAAACTCGATTTTTCAGTTAAATATTTGTATTTGGTGATGGTAGATGTGATCTTCAAAATAATAACAATAAAATAATAAAATATACACTTACAAGCTTATTATTATTTTTCTAAACATTAAAAAAATATCCTCGTCTAAGTTTCTTATGTGTTATCTCTGAATATTTTTTACAAACTGATAATAATCATGTTCTAATTTGATATGTTTCTATTCAAAAATATTTGATTTTATCTACTAATGTTGATTTATTCCCATTTTATTTAGTTAATCTGATCTCATCCATACTTATTGTAGTTTTTACAAGTATAATCATCGTATTAAAAGAAGAATAAAAATAAAAAAAATGGACATGAATATATAAGATTTAAATAAGTTTTTCTTGTAATTATTTGTATAACCATTAAATGCCCCAACTTACTCATATTGTTTATAATATACAGTTACACTATTTTAAAACACACAGATATTAAAATTTTTAGTTTAAATCAATATTTAATAATTGTTGGGAATATTATTCGAACTAATACTATTCTACTAATCTTACACGGATTTGTAATTTGGTTAGTTCTTGGAAAGATATTGTACATATTTTATGATTTCTGGTTTTCTTGACTGTTGAGGATCTCTCGTTTATTTATTTATTTTGTTGATTATTCATTTCTAAATTTTATCATATACCATTTATCTGAGTCACCTATACTATGTGACCTTTTTCAGCACTGATCAATGTGATGTTGTCGGGTAAATTCTGTCGTTCAATTACAATATCAGGTGAAAGGACTACGTACACATATTATTATCTGTTAAACATATAACGTACACAGTATAGTTCATTTATTTTTTATCGCTTTTGGTATAATACCCATATTGAATTATTTCGACAATACTATATTATGTCTACTATTAATTTCGAAGTTATGAAAAAAGTGCAGTCTTAACATTAATTACTACCGCGAGTAAAACAAAATCTTGATTATCCACGTTTTATTCTAGGCAACAACCTACATCTACAAGCCTTTAAATAGTATAAATCATGTCCACCAGTGAACACCATAGGTATTTTTGATTATTTTATACATTATTTTTTATATTTTGTTACATATTATAAGCATATATTCATTTATTTTTTTTTTTACTACGCACTTACTTTTATTATACATAACCTTTGTAAACAATCAAAGTGCGTTTGTTCGCCAAACGTTTCCTGTGTACCTACAAGAATTCCGGCATTCTTTCTTGTTTATGTGCGTGTACTTGCAACATATATATATATATATATTAGGTACGCGTGCTGTCATCAACAATATAATATAATATGATAAATATATATATATACACGGTTTGGCGCGTCAAATCCCAGCAGCAAGTCTTCTCACGAAATTCCGAAAACATAAATTTCTCATCAATTCACCCATCGTCCGCGCGTCAATATAATGGTACACACATATATCTATATATATACAAACATTATACAGCGGGCATCCGGCCCGCCTGCACCCGGTATACGGCGGCGGCGACGGAACGTTCACTTATATTGTATATGATATTATATATTTTCTTCGGTAACACTTTCACGTATTCCATTGATCGCGTCATCTCCGCGTGTCAGAACAACAACTCGTTTATTGGCTTATTAAACGGACTTTGTAGCGGCGTTAAAATGCCGCCGGGTCGGCAAACTTGTAAATCACACCGCCGCAAACACTGCGTGCAGCGGCAGCCGGTGTGTAGTACGCGCGCGGGATGGTGTGTCCGCCTCTCTGCACTCTGGGTCGGGTGAGTGTAGAAAGAGAGGAGAAAATAAATTTAAAAAAAAACCTACCATCGCTGTCATCGTGTAAGAGGGTAAATTTGTCCGAGTTTTCCGCGAGAAGATCCAATAACGACGGTCGGCGGGGGTAGGGCGCGGGGGTAGGCGCGTGACCGTTTTTCCGACTAGACGCCGCCGCCGAGAAAATATTGCCATAAACTTAGCGACGTGTAACCCACGTTATAACGACGACGACGACGCCCGAAAACGTTTGGGGTGCAGCGCGCGCGACCGCCGAGGTTGATCCCGATGTTTAAAACGACTTCAACAGACGTCATCGTTGTTATTATTATGCTTTTCTGTATAATATTATACGTCCCCGTGGAATACATACATAATATGCGTATATGGTGTGTGTAAAGTAATTTCTTAGTAATATATCACAAGTAAGTAATATATACACAATCATCACGTGCGTGCGTGTCGGACATGCGATATTTTACTCTGCAGAAAATCAAAATATTATTAAAGACTCGCGCTTATATCGTTTCAGCGGAGAAGAATCACAGGCAACGTTCAATATTCGCTCGAAGTCTTAATAACGCTGTAGTTATTGTTATAGAACATAATATTACAGTAACATAATAATTATGGTGACTTTTAATCATTTATGTTTAAAAATTCTCAAATAATATGTAGCCTACTCGATGTGATGGGGGCTTTATTTTTTAATAACGTCCAATCTCGTTTGTTGATAATGGTCGATCAATTAATACTGTCGGGTTTTAATTGTTAAAACGTCCCAACGTGCCATGATACAAGCAGCTGTGTAATTATATTACTTTTACGGCATTTATATGTTAAAACAAATAATTACTCAAACCTTTAAAAAGTTATATGAAACATATATTACGAGTAAGTTTAACGTAATGATCGTACTTGACTTGTTGATCAAATTCAAATTACATAATTT
The DNA here is from genome assembly GCF_001856785.1 of Myzus persicae. Lineage (NCBI taxonomy): Eukaryota > Metazoa > Arthropoda > Insecta > Hemiptera > Aphididae > Myzus > Myzus persicae. The sequence goes on along the minus strand of NW_019102735.1, from coordinate 246,550 downwards.
AAATAATTTCATAAATACTAAATACTGAATTTTTTAAAACAAAACTACATTCGCAATTTTAAAATAGGAAATATAATAATATATTATAATTTATTTATAAATACTCACTGATTTATTTCACACAAAACTTTATTTGTAATATTGCAATAGGAAATGTATAATTTGGTTATAAATACTAAATACTGACTTGTTTGACATAAAACCATACTTGAAATTTCACAATCAGGAAAATTAAACTTATAAAATATTCTCATTATAATACATAGGACATAGGTATATTATATTGATTTAATAAAAATTATAATAATATATTTAGCTTAATAAGTACTTAAATATTCTTAGCCCAATATAATTGAATATAATTTAAATGGATTTATTTTATATGATATGATTTAAAGTTTAAAAAATATAATAAGAAAAATATTTATACTGCGTTAATTAGAACTGCGAAACAAAAATATGAATTAACTGATTATTATAAATTAAAATACTTTTTAGAAAAATAAAACATACAAATCTTAATATTTAAAATAAATACAAAATATAATTTAGGTCTTGAAATTTATATTCATCGATAATCCATAAATCAAAAATAATTATAACCATTAGACAGTAAGAAAAATAATATTGTGTTATTCATTTTAGCTTAACTACCATATATTATTCTAAGTAGAGATCAATACGTGATATGGCAAACGTATTAATTTCAAATAATTAAAACATAATATTATAAGACTTACCTAGGAGTATAAAAATAATTAATAATCTTACAATGAATCTTTGATTAAAAGTAAAAATAAAAACCGGAGAACTTGGTATGTTGTACAATACACTATGATTGTACCTCGGCATTGAGTAAAACACTATAATATACTGAATAGCTGTTAAATATTTGAAATCAATGATAAATCGCATCTTATACGAAAACGATTCTGACCAGAAATGGTGTGTCAACATCTTTTATTAAGGATATTTTATTATTTATTTTATCACTATTATTAATTTATTTTTCTATTCTTATTACAATATGTTAAACACATTTTTGCAGAAAATATCGCCTACATTATAGATATGTATTATTAATTATTACAATATTATGTCATAATATATTATTTTTATTACTTAGGTATCTTATAACTTATAAGACAATTTTAAGTATCGACGTACCTTAAATGGTGTGGTGGGTTTTATATCTCTTAAAAAGACTTTTAATTACATATTCAAGGCTTAGAGATGCAATTAAAATGTAATGAATTTATAAAGAAAATTGAGACTAAGCTCATGAGGAACCATGCATTACATTTTCAAAGTTCTTGAATAAGTTATTCACAATAGGAATTGAAAAAATTAGGGTCCTAAATGCCTAAATGTAGCTCAAAACATCCATAATATTTTTAAAATTATATCATGTGACGTACCTATATTTTTAGTCTACGGTTATAACTTTTTGAACCACAAAAAAATAATCTATTTTGTTGAAAAGTGGTTATAAATATTCTCGTTTCCCCCTTACTGTTACCTATTCATTAGTTTCCCCCTATTATTTAGAGAAGTATTACGATGTTTGTACTTTTGACCCCCCCAAACTCCAAAATACCACATAATTTGAGAACAAGTTTTCTTCTAGAATTCCCATCCGTCAATATTGAAAAAAAATTAAAAGCTTCCCCCTCCACTAAAAAAACAACAAACCGCACATTACTATACAACCAAAGCAACACATTTATTGTAGAATCTAAAACGAAGACGAATAAAATACACACAAAATAGTATCTATAATATTATCGATTTAAAAAAAGTAATTTTCGGACGGAAATGATATATAAGTTGTGTGAAGTGTAATAACATATATATATATGATAAGGGCCACAAATATACATAATAATAATATGTATGATTGTGAAAAAAATAAAAAAACCAAAAGATAAAAAAATAAATAGAAAATGAAGGTATTATGTTTGCGTTGCGGAGGAGAGGTTGAGGAGGAAACATATAATATTGCAGGTATAAAACATCCGTATGATTTACGTGTAAATGGTCGTAAATAGCCCGAGGGCAATTTTTTGTTTTTTTCCCCGGGCCCGGGGAAGGGGTGTGAAAAAAGGCCAAAGCATTAAACATGTATGAATTTGAGAGCAAGACGTGCCCCGGGTACCAGAGTCGTTGCACCGCCGCCACCGCCGCCATCATGTTACACATTTATTTTGACTTAAGGACTTATGCGCTCGGACGACTTGTTAAACGCTTATTAGGCGCACGTGCTTCGGAGCGACAATGGCCCCATTTTCACCGTGTCTTTCGTTTCACGCTCGTCCGCTCCTCTCACTCACTCGCTCTGCTTGAAATATCATACTCTCTCCCCTCGACTTTTGCCCCCCCCCCACCCGTCTACCATACACACACGTGGATATATACCTTATTATATTGTTATCACTCCGAATATGATACGGACGAAACAACAATAAAAAAAAAAAAACCAAAGCGACGACGTAAGTATATAATATGAAAATATAATACTGTCGGACACAAAAAGACATTTGCTTTCGTTCGACTTCTAATAAACAGATTTAATACTACAGTAAACGGCTTTGCGTATACACATAGATATTATGTCTAGCTATCTCTCTGGTATTCGTGTCTCAATCATCATATTATATGCTTATAATCGTGGCGTTCATTATGAGATCTCAATCACGTGTACAGTTATCTATCTATATATATATATATACAATGTATGTACATACTTTATAACGTCATGTACCTATCGTATAATAAATGTCAACTTTTGTACTATGCAGAGATTTATCGCGTGCGCGAGCAGCGAGCGTATAAACTGCATATACACTGGCACACAGCAAACGGATGAGAACATTTTAATCGTCGTGACTTAACCGTACCTACATCATGGTACTATTATGCATTGAATTACACTTAGATCGTTGTAATATGTTCGTTTATGATTATGATGGTATTGAAACAACGATAAATCGTTATCTTACATAATATTCTATCGGTAATTAATATAATATTAGACTGATAAAGTTTGATATAATTGTATATGTGAGTACGTCATTGAGTAATAATTCTATTGTATTATATTAATCGTTATTACCCCTATATAAGTATACAATATAATTATTGATACATAGAGCGATCCTTTTAACAGTAAACACTAGTTATCACGGAAATATGATTTTAATATTGAAAAATATTTTTTTGCATAGTTTTTATTCAATAATATTTCTGAAATTTTAATAGTTAACATATTTTTTTTTTTTGATGATAAAAATGTTGCTTTTTTGAAACACAAAATGCCTAGGTAATTAATTTAATATTAGAAAGCTACAGAGTATATGGGAATTTGTATGTATACAAATTGAAAGTTAAACGGGTATAAACTTAAATAGTTCTAATTTATAAGTATTTAAAGTTTAAATTAGCGAAGCTGTGCAAGACCAATATTTCCCTTTTTTAGCTGCACCATAACAACTCCACTTTGCTGATATATACTTTAAATAGCTTAAAACTATTTGTTAAAAATTAAATTATTATTCTACATCGGAGTAAAAATTTAATAATATTTTTTCGCTGAAAAAAGTAAAGAATTTTAAAAATTACAACAATTAAAATTGTTTTAATTTAAAAATATTGTTTTGCAATAATTTTAAATTACACAGAATACATATAATTTATTTAACAAAACACAGCTCATTATTAAAAGAACGTTATTAAAAAATAACTGATGATGACTATTTATGTTATATTGGATTATGGCCATTTTTTTATTTTATTTACATTTTTTCTTTTGGTTTGTTTTTATATGAAATTTGAGATTTTTTTGTGTCTTGGTCCTGGTGTTATTGATTCCGTTCCTATACTTCTTTGAATTTTTCCCATTCCATAAAATAATTTATTTCATTGAAATATTTGTACCACATGTCTCATAACAATCTAATTATTTTTACTCCAAATGTGGCTGTTTCTCAAGCGAATTGCATTTTCTTTTGCTTTTTTCAATTTTCCGAGGTAGGTATTTGTTTTACGATACGGAGTGTACTATTTAACTTAAGACACTTATTATATTATAAAATACTAACGTTTTTAATAACATTGTTTTACATTACTTTAAGTCATTACAAAACAATATTGACGAAAGAAATATTATTAATTAATGTTTTAACCCTTTTGTATGACAATTTACATTTTTTATTTCATATTTTGAAGCAGTATATGTATTATTTGGAATATTTTGAAAAAAAAAATTTTTTTTGAAAAATTTGGTTTTTTAACGACTTAAAGTTTACTAAAAAATTATTTTCATTCTCGAAATAATGGGTGCCTTACGTTAAATATATCACTCAGTTCACCCTTATAAGTTATAACTTATCGTTTTCAAGTGTTACAACGCTATTCAATAACAAAGTACAATGTACATATGTTTGGTATGGTTAGTTATATTTTTGGTAATTCTTATTTAAGTAGGTATAGGTATCTGGTATATATAATAATTACAATATAATTTTATTAAGTATCATAATTTATAACTATTATTGATACTTGCAGTAAATAGGAACCTATCGGCTATCAACACATATGGTTGACAGTTAAATAATATTAGACTAATGCCACATTCTTTATTCCTGTGTTCATTGACCTTAAAAGTGAATTATCAACATTTGTATCTATATGATTTAGTTACCTATCTAAATCTACATATTTGTCAATGGCATCACTGTTTAGGGTGAAGTGGCACTATGTACGTTGCTATAATTTTTTTCTTAGATAATGTCAATTCGTTAATGTTTATATCTCATATAGAATTCTTAATTCGGTACTTCAATGTTTAATGGTGTATAATACCGGTTTGTATTAATATTTTAACCTCAGCATGGTGCCACAGTATAATACGAATAGGTACTTAGGTGGGTACCTATACATTTTAAATTTAGTAAATAAATCGATTGGTGATGAATAAAATAAAATATTCATTTATTTTAACTCATATTTATTGTATATGTAAAAAATTATAATTTAGGCAAAATGTCAATGAAATATAAAACATGCTGCAGAAAATTGGTCTAAATATTGGAATATAAATAATTATGACTAGTCTGTCGGTTTTTCGATGTTAACATTTATATTTTAGCTTATGCCAAAATCGTTGTTAATACAAAGTTCCTCGCACATGTGTGAGTGCGTGTGTATACAAATAACCAGCCAATAATATCATTGCCAAAATAATCGTTTTCGATAAACGTGAACATCTCACTATGTTCGTGTATTATATGTTTTTAATCTAGAGTTTTGGGAAATAATTGATGGTCGTATATAACTAGTAGGATTCTTTTTTAATACTAGTCTGTTTGGACGATGGAAAATTTTAGACAACTCAAGTGAGATTATTGTATATATCTTCTCTTATTAGTAAAACATGTGTGAGGATAAGACGGCCTGCCAAACGTTGTCGTTTATACGTTGAACATGTTTACGTCGGAGTCAACCATAACAATACAGAAGTCCGTAATGAATTATATTGTACGTAAATATTTTCATTTAGACTAGTATTTAAAACCAAGGTTCAAAATATGCATGTTATCCATCACCCCTTTTTTGGTATTACGTTAAACATTTTCAAACTTAAATAGTCGTGTGAGTAATAACCGGGTCGAAGATTTGTATAGGTATGGAATGGTAATAAAAGTAATGAATTATGCATTATTTAAAAAAAAAAATGCAAAAATATGCGCTTTAATGTTTTACAGATACACATGACAAAAATATAGGTGCGAAAAAAATATTTGTCAATTGATATAAATCAGTGTTTATCATATACCTATGTACAAATTATAAATTAACAATTTTAAATCGTTTATCTATTATTCATGCTTATCGTTAAATCTATATTTCACACTCAACAGTGGAAATACGTGTAAGTACTATACCTAAATTCAATATATTTTTTTTAACTGTAGAAAATCAATAGTGGGCGATTGGATTGATTAGAACATTGACTTAAATTGACTGAAACTTCTTTCGACATATTATGAGGTATAGTTGGGACATAAGTAATATTTGAATAAAGAAGCTTGTCTTGTCCTTAAATTGCAGTTGAAATTATCCGATTCGCCATGAAGCCATTTATTATATTATACTATTACTAGTATTACATTTTGAAACTATTGTACCGTAATAACTATAACAACACCTCCCGTCTCATTTTAAAATTTTTAAATACACTCATCAGTCATCATTGCAGGCTATTAAAAGTACCTATAGTTGGTTTAAACTGTTATACAAAAGTAATATAATATTAACAATAAATAATGTTTGTTTGGTATAATTACTTGTTTTTATGTCAACTGATACTGATTATGAATGTATATTACATCCGTTTACACTGAGCATAAAATTTACTTTACTCATATGTTTAAGTGTTACCTAATATATAATAAAATGTATTAAAATAAAACAAATGAATTTAACGAAGCAATTAAATACAACCTACAAGTATTGTACTCGCGTTACATATTAATATATTATCATTATATTGTACGGACAATAATCCATAAACGGCAAACCCGCAGTGTACTTAAATACAATTTAATATATTATCTACAACCATTGTTCTGTGTCTTTTCTTCTTTCTTTTTCGAAAAACCGTACTTCATAGTTCATATTATATATTATAATGCACACTGCGGAAAATATCGTAATTTTTCACGATCAAATATTTTATTCGTTTATTGTTATTCATACCATGATATAATACATACTATAAAGTATCCACATATAGCGACTAGCGAGTCTCGCGATCTAGCGACACATATATAATATCGATATTGTCAGTACACAATATTATACACTGCGGTACGAGCCGGTGAGACTTAATTCATTTAAAATAATAATAATAACATAGCGATACCACGATAACGTAATTTAAGATAAGATTATATTATATACATGAGAATGTATCGTTAGATTAGTTATATTAGGTATGTTAATATTTATGTTTAGGTATATTAATTAATTACATATTTAAATGCTCAAGGTTACAAAAAAAGACGATTTTAGAATAATTATTACTGCAGGTACCTACCTAAATATACATTGTTATTATCTACAACAAATACAACATGGATATTAGATAAACACGGTGTTTTAGTCTTTCCGCCCCGCTCCCTCCCCCGAATATTCTGGTATTTACCATATAGGTAGGTGGTATACGCGTATGATGTTCTCTTATCCACCGCCGCCGCCTCAAACTACGCGATGCCGCGCCCCGCCGTCTACATAATCCGCGGTCCCCGGAGCGTTTGACACAGTTTCGGTGGTTTATTATAACTCGCGTCGCCACTGTAATAATAATAAATATATTTTATTATTATTAAACACATCTGGCGCAGACGACGGCGGCGACAGCGATGGCGCAGCGTATGACTTGAGCTCGATTTTCAGTAAAAGTCGATGATCGCGATGTCAGACTTTGAAGCGTCCGTCGTCCCTATATAGAGGGGCGCGCATATCGAATACAATGATAGTACATAATGGCGGCCGTACTGGATCTCGTCCAGAATACGATGTTTATACTGCTTTGTCGCGCCGTAACCACACGCGGCAAACACGAGCGGTATAATACGCGACTGTATTATAAATAATAATACAATATATGTATACATATTGCGATGTATAACTGTATAAGTAATTATTCATAAGCGTATGGGTGCCTATGGGGTAAGACTGAGCGTACGCTATTGCTCCTCCCTCCCTCCATTTTCTAGAAAATAAACTCAAGCTCAGGTATCAGTTAGATTAATATCGAATGAATCTACGATTGAAAAAATATGCACGAAGTTGCACACAAACGGACTCAAATGAATCGTTTTGCTAATATTTTGCTTATTTTCATATCGCAGAACAGAAAAAAAATTAAAAATATAAATCGAAAGATTTGCTTTTGTCTTTTTGGTTATAATGTAGATTGTAGAGTTTGTTTCTATATGTTTTATATCATAATTCAAAATAATTCAAAATATTTATACTCTCTTGCACATATTTTTTGTTTTTTCGTGTTCCTCGATGCAAAATGTATGATTCATTAGATTTTGATAAGTTTTTCGTTTTATCTAATAACAATAGCTAATGTACGAGTGTTGACGAGTAATCCGATACGTCGCGTAGTCTGTAGTTGAATATTATTATTATGAGTGCAGTGCGCGAGTCCGCATTATTATTAGGTGTGGGAAGAGCTCAGGAACATATATTATATAGTATACCGCGGTATATAAATGTGTTGCTCTTAGCGATCCAGCTGTATAATATTGACTTTTGATCAGTCGAATTATTATTGCAACCGACGAGACAAGTTATGCATCCATAACCAACGCATGCATGATGTCATCTCGATGTTTTCGATGGTATTGTCATCGTAACGATGTATTTCGATCTTCGATTATTCGGATGTTATTAATTATATAATAATATTATATTATATACAAGTCCTCGACATTCGTTATTTAACAGCTCTTATTAAGTACCACGACCGAATGACGTTATATTTTATTAAACACCTGTCCTATATTATTTTATGCATGTACGCGTTGCAGTTTTTATACAGGCGCTCTGAAGGGGAAGATGTTATTTATATACTTTTGAATTAATATATATATATAAGGTATTTTTATACACATGAACGGAAATTATTTAAAGTAAACTTTTTAAAAGAAGTTTTTTACAAGAATATATGTATTAATATGTATAATATGTACATGTCTTGTATGAGTTGTATGTATACTCCAATTTCAGTGTGAAACACCTCATCGCTGCCCATTATATTGCTCGAAGTCTGAGGCTGCACTTTTCCGATGTTTATAATACGTTTTGAGTACTGAGCTGCTCGACTTTAAGACACATCTTGATTAAAACAATATACCGAGTATCGTGAACCATTAAAAATCAAAATCTCAAATCGAAACGTTAACGGGTAATAACAAAAATAAAATCATTTCTGCCATGAAAAAATAATACCACTTATTTCAATTCTGTCTATGTTTATGAAACACCCTATACATGTTTAATAAGCTATGTATGTATTGTATGATACAATCACTTGTATAGGTTAGAACTGTATTGTGTATTTGTATATGTATGAAACTTATTGGGATTAGGGATACTGAGAAAAGAATGTAGCCTTGCTTCTGTAATATTATATTTGAATAATTTTACCAATATTACGAGTCACATAGATATAGCTGGTAGGAAGGTATGGGGTTTTATATTTTTATAAATTTTATTTTATTAGCCAGAGCGCAAACAAAACACTCTTAGATAATAACTTATCGAGATACGCAGCTCTTTTTCGATTTTTTTTCTTTTTTACAACACAGCAAAAATATTTTGTCGGTGCAGCTATATAATATAGTGTATAGTTGCGAATGTCAGATAATATGAATACGTTTTTGTCGATTGATGTGGCCGGCCTCTATTTGAGTAGGTAAAAAAATGATCGCAGTCAATTTTTAATTTTCTGACTTATTGTACTATCATTCTAGGAGTTCTCGTACGAGACAATAATTTTCAAATTATTATATCCAAAACACAACGATCGGAAAACGCGAAGTACGTACACTGATACCTACTAAAAAACTTACATAATGCACAATAGTATTTTAGTGACATCACACTCGTTTAACACAACTGTATAATAATTTACATTGGTGATATTATGTATAAATTCCTGCCCAGTAGGTACCCATTTAGATTCTGGTTAGGTAGCTTATTATATTGTCCAATAAAGATTACAGTTTGGCATTGGTTTAACGCGTACGTTACATGTGTAATACTTGTACCTACTTCAGTCTTCGTAAGAGCGGCGGATCGCTGATGATGTTGTTCGAACTCGTATGTTTTACTTTTGTTTTTCGAATAGAGAATTTGTCAAACGACGAAGGTACCTATATATATTATAAAATATTAAACAAGCAATAAAAAGTGTTGAATACTCGAGCAATTAATCTCGAACGTTGCACAATAATCGCCAACGATGTATTATATTATATAAAACTAGTCAGACTAGTAGGAAGAGCGCATAGGAAAAATAACGCCATCGTTTTCGCATGTCATTCATTTATAATATATGTCACACCCACCCGCATACACTGCAACGTGTATACATGAACTTAATATGAGTCATACACGTTGTATCGTCTAATCTACTGTACTACTATATCTACAAGTGTATAAAAAAATTTACTTCTGTGTATTTCAATATTTAATAATTTTTAATTTTTTTTATAGCACATTAACCACGACGACGACGTCTATTAAGTATTATTACTGTGGGTATGTGTTATTGTTGTGTACGTATACTACGTACCATACCGGTAATTTGTATCAATTTACACAAACTGCATCAAATTAAAGTTTATAACACATGGCACTATTCAAGGGTGGTTTTTCGGGTTAAACCCCATCCCTCTAAAAAAAAACCATAATTAAGGATTACATTATCACACTTAATGCATAAAGATATGAGTGATTAATTAATTATTTGAATTACTACAATTTATTTATAGCTACATAATGATTAGTTTCATTTTCCAGTTAAGTATACAATCATTCGTATAATTTTCAGTGAACCATTTGCTCGACAATTCACAGCAAAATGGTTCTCCTTTGGAATAAAATAGGAGTTTTTATCGCCCGTTTGTGTTTCCTTAAACGGTGTTATACGAATCGAAGTATTTGAAAAAGTATCGTCTTTGACTAAATTTCAAAAATCAGCATTTGAATGAATGCATTTTGTTAATGGATAAAAGGAGAGTGAGCATACTTGGTGAATCCTCCTGTACATACCTGCATCGTGTTTGCATAATATTTTATAAACGTGCGTATGGGATATAATATATATTTATTTGTATGCACAGCGCAATGGATGTTTATGACTTTTTGCTGTTATCATTCCTATCCTATTAATTGTATGTCGCGAAATACGTTTTTTAAAGAATATTTTCAATGTGCTATATTTTTTATTACATACCTACTCACCCGTTGGACTGTTGTGTGCGAATACAACACTTCATTATTATGACGAATGCTAATTGATTGGCGCCAATGCCTTCTAGTTCACACACTAGCATACTACAGACTTCCTGGAAACCAAATGATTTTACAGTATCGTTTATTTATAGACATTTGAACATTCATTAACCACGTGTTTTATTCTTGTTTAATTAATTTTGTATTATATAATATAAATATGATGATTGAGTACCTCTAAAATACATAAAATATTGTATTGACAGTTGACATACTCAAATAATAGTCTTATGTGTGAAATTCTTCTTAGCATATACAAATTACAACTGTTTAAGAACAGTAAAGTACCCGTATAGACAATAATATATTTTATATTATGGTATAATAAACACAGTTAGAATAGACAATTTTAATGAATTGCAATTTTGTTGTTTTTCAATTTTTTATGACATTTTTACACTTAGTGATCATTCTAAATTCACAGAGACCACAAGAGGCACGAGAACTGAAAACAATAAATGTCTATAATATCTACTATTTAGTAAAGAATTACAGTTAAGTTTTTTTTTAAATGCATTTTGTTCAACTGGTTTGCATTTTAATAATTTGCCTTCGAATAATATATCGATTATGTACGAATACAGATTGATGGATTTGTTTCTATCTATATAAATAATAAATACTTGCTCCACCTAGAAATTAAATTGCGTTCTCAAACTATTTATTTTACCAAGAACGTTTAATACGTGTGAGTGTGCTAACATGATAATAAGTATGGCCATAACTCTTATATTATCAAATATGTGATAAAAATGAAATTATAAACACACACAACTCATACATATTATATTTTGTATGCTTATAAATATATTTTAAAATGACCTCATGTATAACGTAAGTAGGTAATACGCTCCTTGTATGGAACTTTTATAATTTTTATACTTTTTATTTCGACACATAACGTTTATCAACTGTCTACTATACTTCTACAATTTATTTTATGTGCCTATAACATGCTGTTTTAAATATATAAAAGACATTGACCTTAAACTATTAAAATAATATGCGTAATGTTTCAATCGTTTTTTATGACTCGATATAACTACAGGCATTTGTTTGAAGAGCCCGCGGTCATGGGTAGGATATTTTTTTTATACTATTTACTCTTACAAAACATTAAGTTTTCTTTTTTGACTAGGTACCTAATAGAATCAACTTATCTGAACATATTGCACAATGTATATTAATATGTATATGTACATGTCATTACATGTTGTAATTGTGTGAATGAATATTTTTAGGTAATTCTAATAAGCTTTTCTATTATAATATCGAAGAAAAATAATTGGTTACAATATGAGAAAACTAAAGTAACTATAATGCAATTTGTATTTATAAAAAATTCAATACATTAATAGACATTTTATAAAAAAATCATTTTCTAAGTGATAATGTATATTATTGTACCTATGTAAATACTATGTAATACCGGAATCTCTACAAAAAAAGACTAATCAATAAGAAAAATAAGAACATGAGCTAACCGCTGGCTAACATTCTTGTTTTCACAAATATCACTAGTTTGAATAAGAATATTTCTGTTTAAATGTATTGAACACACGACATCAGTATTGTTCAAGTAAACAAATATAATAAAAAAGATATTAAATAAATGCATAAAAGATCTAAAAAATTTAAGTAATTAAAATTATAAAATAACAAGAAAAGTATACCAACATGGAAATATTTTCTATATATTATATTTATAAGTCTTATATTTTAGTTTCAATTCACATTAAGTATAGTGCATTTCTTAGTTAGTATTAGGTACTATTTTTTTAGTAAAAAACTATGGACTAAACATTTCTACAAAAAAAAATGTAAAGACTATAAGTATACTGCACTAAGTATACCATCTTATCTTATCCGGTTACAACACGCTTGGTATGGCTCGGCATGCATATATAGTGTGGCTGCGCTGCATTTTATGACACCGCTTCGTATGACCCGAAGGTTTCGAACTTACGATGTGCTCTTTGTATGCTGCTTATATCTGAGTATCGTAAATTTATAAATAAATAGTAGAGAGAGTGATCATCTCAGGAAATTATTTTTAAATATTACTTTTTTCAACATAATATTCTAATTTTTCGTTGATGAATGATGGTCACACACTAATGTGGTGACATTAAATGCTGGTCTTATACGTGGGTAATAAATACGATCTCTAAATGAACCACTGTTTTATGTTATATTTTTAGATTAATCCACATCAAATAATATCCCTTAAAGCGGAAATAAAATTGACTGAGCAATTACATAATAGTATAAAACTATTGTGAATTTAATAAAATAAATCCTGGAAAGTTAAAATATTAAAAATATGTGAGAAGTTCTACAATTTTTAATATCGTCACAACTTCACAGAATATCCGAAACGATTAAATGCCTAATCAGGTGTACAAGAATATCAACTATTTATTAATAATTAATAACTAATTGTAAGTTTTATTGCCGCGTGTTGTACAAAAAAAAAAAATCCTTTTTAATTTATCAGAAATTTTTTTTCTCATTCTCAGTAAGATGTCTGAATAAAACAACTGGCTATATCTGTGTTCTTCATTACAGTTAATTAGTCAAAATTATTCCTAACTTTATAGAATGATTAAATGGCGCCTGGTAGACGCTTGCGTCATGTCATTGTATTGCACATATTTTATACTGGGTGTTGCCATTGCGTAAGCCAAAATTTGAAATGTCTAAAATTAACATTTATTTATTCATTTGTTTTTATGGGCGTCCAGTGAAGGAATTAGCTTTTTTATGGCTGTAGGGCGTAAGCACTAAACGTGCGGTGTTTAAGGAGAAATACACTTAAACACTAATTTTAACGAGACCCAGTAAATATATTATTATTATACACATAGGTGATTGTATTTGGTCTACTTCTTAGTTCTCCTGTCACTCTTAATAAAACAAACCCCCTATGCGTAATAATTTAATAAAAATATGTATATAATATCTGTTGTACTGTGCCTGAAATATTTCAATTAAATGAATACAATATAATACGTGGGGTTGTTATACTTTAGTAAATTTATTACGAGATTGTTGGTGTTCGTCGAATCGGCAGCGGCCACCGATCAAGAGGTTATTGTTTATTATTGTACAATAATTAATAACTATACAATATTGATTATCGGCACATATATTTTACCAAAAAAAAAAAAAAAAACAACCTGGTAACAATACAGTAATATGCCATACATACATAATAACTGATTATTTATAACTTTTATATAGCTAATGAATAATAATAGGCTACTTACACAAACTTTTCTGCTATCGTATGATGATGAACACGTTTACAAAGATCTGTCCGATATAGTCTGATTGAGGAAGTGCTAAGTACACATTATTATAGAGTTAGATCATCACAAAATATATAGGACCAGTCCCCTTGTTGTTTCTAATTTTTATAAAGATTTTAGAGCAGTCCGGCAGTCAATGGTTTGACCTCATCACTTTGGATGTAGTATAAGGTCTTATAATCGAAAACGATAAAATTAATGATTTTTCTTCTAAAGATGATACATTTGATTAATTAATGTCATATTCTAAAAATTATACAGCGCTATATTCAATAAATATTATCGTTTTTATATTTGTATTATCCTTCAATAGTACATTTATTAAAACATAGATTTTTTTTGTTGGAATTATTAAGATTATATACCATTAAAAGAGGCGAGTGACACAGAATTTTTTTCGTTTTCCATAAAAATTGTTAACCATGTTTCCACATGAGTGTTATGCAAAATGGCAAATGTTGATGCATCTAAATCAAAATTCAAACAATTGTAATAATTGGTATTTTACTCATTACATTCAGACTCATTAACTCGTTTTTTATAATTGTTTTAATTTATAGACATTAACATTAAAAAAACAAACTCACATGTTTAACAACTTACAAACAATTTTTTACATAATTTTATAGAAAAATACCACTCTCTGATAAGTGATAATAAAAAAAATATCATTAACACTTAAATATCTAAAAATAAAATTAATAATTCGAATTTTAGTGTTAAATTCCTTAAAAACTAAAATGTTCTAGGAGTTAAAAAAAACTTATCTTAAAACCAAAAAATGCAACAAAAATAATAGAAAATAAAATTTCCTACTCCCATTCAGAGATATACATATAACTAATATCTAACAATATTTGGAAAATAACGCAAAGTTCATTGAAGTCCCAATAATATATTTATTACATAAGTGCAACTTTTATAGATAGGACTACTGCATATCAGCTATATAGGTTATCTCAACTTATCTGTATTACAACTGCTATATATACCTAATATTATGGTCGAGTGTGCACATGATGCATCTTTTACCAATAAATTATAATAAGGGATCTCAGAAACCCAGTATTAGCTCATTGCTGATATCGCTGCAGCCACAATACCCACTGATATTGAAAACGTGTCTTAAATGCGTGTTTTTACTTGTACTATGCACCTATAACTGCTGCACTATTTCAATTCGATTCAATTTTTTAGGCTTACATATTTCATAAGACAAGATTATTTAAAATTGTTTTCATTCTTCGCGTGTACTGAAGAAAAATATTTAAAATGTATAAACTATATATGGTAACGACTGAACAACATATTGATATACCCCGTACATAAATCTGAATATGTACGCTGAGCATAATGATTAATTATTATTGGTTTTTTTATCTGATAAAAAACTGTACTTTATCATTGAGATCAATTATTAAGCGTGTGATCAAATGTATTCCAAGTGGCCGCATCATTGATTTTGTTCATTAAAAATTGATGTTTTAATGCCCATATTGTATAGTATTTTAATTTTTTAAAGACACAAATATTTTGCATGAGAACGATTCTTATTTAATATGTGTAATGAATGGATATGGACTATTAGACTGTGAGTAATATAAATGTATACATATTGAGAGAGAGAGTAATATAATATATTATTATGATAACAGATTCTATTATGATTAATGAGTTTGTAAATTAACAAGAGCCATATTACATAAGACCCATATAGTAATTCTTTAATTCTTTAAGTATGTGTCAAAATTCGCCATATATATTCTACATAACATATTAATCGTTAATTTTTCAAACACATTATTATGTTTGATAAATTCAAGCTTAAAAACAAATAACTCAATTCGTTCGAGCATTTATTTATTTTTATGCAATTATGGACGTACCTATACATAATATAATACAAATTATAATTAGTAGTAATCTGCCATTAATATAATGCATAATAGCACTCAAATACTTATGACGCTTTCAATATTACTAGCTCGGAAAACGCGCGGTTCCATTACGATATGTAGGTAGTATATATAATTTTTATATTATTTTTATCAAAGTTTTTTTTTTACGTATTAAATATTAACTGTATCGAAAGTCAGGAATTCAAAATAATTGGCCGTTCTGTCTTTAACCCATACAGAAATTCTTTTTTTTTTTGTTTAAACAATTTGTCTAGAAATTAGAGAAAAAATATATTGCTATTAATACTTTTACCACTTGAAATAATATTCCAATATACTACCTAATGATTGTGTAAATTGATTTATCTGATCGTCTATAAATATTACCTTGGCTCTGTTATTACTTATTAATTATACTTTATTACTTAAGATTTTACAAATATATCTCATCCAATTATATGATTATATAATATTAAACGTATCAAATGAAACCGGTGTTAATTTATATACCTACATTTTATTTTATTATACCCACTATAAATTAAGTACTTACATTTAAGGAAAAAGTGTGAAGTGCAATTACTATACATACGTATGTGCAGTCGAACAGACAGATAATATTATAGATCAAAGGAATTTATGTATTTATTTGAGACGTTTTTATAATAGCGTCAATTAAAAAAATCCATGAATTATGCCTAAAATTATTTACAATAGGGGACTTTTTGTTACATAAAATTTATATCTATGATATGATATCAGTAAATCGAATATCAATTACACTTAAAATGTTTAACCTAGGTTCATTTGATTAATCGCAAAATCACGACTATTAAATTATAATAAGTACCGAATAGTCAGTAATAATAATTAATAGTTCATTAGAATGCATATGAAATATAAATACCTCATTCAAAACTTAAATTGTATACTTCATAAGATATATATATATCAATTATAAATATATTTATCAATTATCATTACGTTATTGATTTCTTTTTAAAAATATTAACACAACTTTATTAGCAATAAAGCTAAAACTGTTATTAAATTATTTGCATTACTTTGTTGTACACAATTATATACATTATGATTTAAACAATTTTTACTATAGAATGTGAAACTTTTATAGTTGTAATTTTCCGCAGTTGGAAGAATAATGTTAGATTTTAATTTCCAAATATCACTTAAAACCTTTGTTTAGTGGTCCAATTTTTTAAAATATCATTAGTTATTCGATAAGAATTTTAGAGGTTTTAGTGTTTAAAATAAAAATAATATTATTTATATGGATAATGTTACCGCGTGATCCATTTAACATGACACTTATTATAAACGGTTATTGACGTTTTTTTTAAAATCATTTTTAATCGTTAAAAAATATATTTTTATCAATACAATGTTTATGCTTTTTACTGACAATATGCATTTTTAATCCCTCAATATAAAACAGAATATATTTTTCGATGTATAAAAATCTAAATTTGGATGAGTAGTTTATTAGTTGTATGTATTTTAAGTTTTGATGAACGGAGTGGAGTGGTCAAGGGCTCGTCAAAACTTTAAATACTTATATAATATAAAGTTATAACTTATAACTTATAACTAATAAACTAGCTACTTGTCTGAAATTTAATTTTTATAGATCGAAATACTCCAAATAATATTTTTCTGCTTTAAGAATATGGAATTAAAAATGTATTTTGTCATTCAAAGAAGTACTATATTTAAAATAAAAATAATAGACAAGAATAGCAAAAATAAAAATTTTTCCAAAAAATATTTTTTTGTAATGACTTAAAACTATTTAAAATAAATATTTTTAAGTGTTTAATAGATCACCCTCAAGCAACAATTAAGAGAACTCGAATACGCGATACCCGCATGTCTTACAAAGTTATAAACGAACACAGCATATTTGTGTCCAGTAGAAACTATTTTGCTTTGTTAGTTTTAAATTTTAATATTACATCAAATTGATCTATTATGAAATCTGTTTCTTTTGTCAGCAATTTTAAGGAATTTTAATTTTAAAATGAGTTATGAGCATTTCAACATTTTAATATTCTACATGATTATAATTATTATATTAAATTTAAATATAAAAAAACGACGAGGGCGGACACAGCTGATAATTATATGTATTATATGTATTACCTTTACATTTGATAATAGTCCAATTTATTGAATTATTTAAACTAACAACAAAAAGTGTGTTCTGCTGAACTTGAATTTGCCATGCTGCTTACTTAGTAGAATAAAACGGAGACAACACATTTGGGGGAAGCCTTAAGCTTCTGAATTTTCTCGCACTAGTTTATATTATAAAATTTAGATACCTAATAGCTAATTTATGTCTTATAGTAATTCTGTAAACGAAAGCAGTATTATAATAACATAAAAAATTTTTTTTTTTACAATAATTAAAAATAAAAATTTAATAAATTATATTTATAATAAAATATTGTAAGATTTTACTCACTAAATGCAAGTACCTAAGTAGATTCGTGAGTAAATACAGATTTATTGAAGATTTTTGTGGTTATGTAATATAAATCATAAATAATTATATTAATTGATAATAAATATTATAAACTGTACATGTAGTGACTTTATATACTCTAAACACTATTATAAATCAAAAATGATTATTTGATGATATTATGTCATTAATTTACTGTAAATAAACTACTTAATTATCTATGTAGCTATGTTGGTACTTTGTTTTCAAAGGTTTAATGATTATTCGTGCTGTATTTGTACAAGTTAGCGCAATCTAGTGGTAATAGTGATTTTTAAAGGTTCTCCTTCTTCTTACCAGAGTGTTCTTGTACATTAAAAGTCGGCATTTCTTTCTATTCGTATGATTTTGAAATCATTATTTGTACACGATTAGAACCTATTACACATTTTTATAATAATACGAATATTTAAACAACGTACAAAAATACAATTTTTTCTTATATTCTAATGAAAAAAACTCTTGTTTTTTAACTTAAACAGAAAAACTAGGTACTTAAAATTGTTCTTGTATTGATATTAATTATTCTAGCAATTTAGTATTTATAATATTTATTTAGTGTATACGGTTTTATTTATTTACCAAGCACTGTAATTATAACTGATAAACCATGAAGCTGAGAAATTAATTTATAACTAATTAACATATTTAAATCACAGGTTTTATGATTATTGTAATGCTTCCTAATAATGATTTTTAATAATAACTAATTTCCTTTCAATCACATATTCACAATGTAAAAATAAGTTTAGTTTTTGATATACGTACTAATCAACATAAAATATCATGTCGAAAATCTTCTTTAATTACCGGTGACCTAAAAAACGATTATTGTAATTTCCCCAAAAAAACTGCAAGCAGCTGAGAGATGTTATGCATTTCCATTTTCTTGGATAAACGTAATTAATATATATGTTCATTTGATTTTATAGACGGATAATGATTTAGTGTTTGAGGATGATCGAACACCAAATAACATCTTGGACGGTTTAAACCCACCTGATCAATCGGTATCCAGATTGTTAAGCTTTGTACATGGATCAGTGAAACGGATTAAGCGATCAATATGGTCATTTTTAGGAGATGAAGAAACTGAAAAAACTTCTACTGAAGCTGTACCGTTCACTAGTAGTAGTACTGATAACAACATATCAAGGTAAGAAAAATATAAAAATATTGTATTATTACTATTAATTACCATTATACATTATATTAACTACTTACCATAATGTAACAACTTATAAATAGCATACAAACAAATATTTTTACGAATTATAATATAATTACACAATATTATATACTCTTAAATTATAAACATAGTATATTAAAATAATAATGTATAATTTATCTACGATTATTTGGTGCATTATAATGAGTTAATTATAATATTGTTAATAATAGACTGAATGACCGATTTCCCAATAACAATACATTTTTATTGTTATTATAATTTATAATTTTGTTTTATTACCTTTTAAAATAATAGTCATTAACGATTTATATTAAAAATATATAGGTATTAAACTATTTATGTTTACTATCAATTTAAGTTACCAATATATTTACTATCAGCAATGATCGTTTTTTCATGTTTTATTGTTCATTCTTACTAGTCAAATATTATAGATGATTAAAAAATACTAGTTATATTTATTTAATTAATTATAAAAAGTATAGTAATAAATACTACTTTACTGCATTATTACTTCTACTGTCTAGTGACTACAGTTCAATAATGTAAATTCAGCCCGATAAAAAGTTTAGGTTTTGGATATACTCGTCACCTGGCTTCGTTATTCTGTTAGTTTTGTGGTAAACTATCATTGATAAGTAAACCTAACTATAATTATACAGTTGTATACAGTGTACTAATATAATTATTATATCCGTATTGTAATAATTACAACTTAATGTCCTAATAGTTCAATAATTATTATTCATCTAATTATACTACAGTTTAAATCATTGTCATTATATTTTTTTTTTAATTTAGCCGTTATATAAGGCTTTGTGGACTATTTAATGTGTAGTATTGTATAGATAAAATTATTAATATTACCTACGAAATATTATACACTACATCCATGGTGCTAAATTGCCTATAGCGCACGCCGTTTAACTTGTAATATGAAAAAAATTTAAATGTACATAATAATTAATTATAAATAAAATCACATAATATAGTTTGTATGCTATTTGTAATGATATTAATGATTTGATTTATATTATATTTACGTTATGCGCTAAAAGTCTATAAATTAATATTTTTACTAGTTCAGCCTTATTGTAAACACGAACATAAATAAACTATAAGGTATCACACGGAGATGATGCAAATGCTGATCATTGTTTTGTATTATTATACATATTTGTATATTGTATAATGTTCGTAAAAATATGACAAAGTTTAAGTTTAAGTTTACTTAAGTTTTGAATCTATTCGTTTTACCAAAGACAGATCGACTTGCATAATTGTTGACTCCTGTAAAAGCTTGTAAACTTTGTATGCTACTTTTATGTACATTTTATTATATATATTTAGGTGCTTTTATACATCTAATCCAACTACACAGTACTATTTGCTATCTAGATTCTAGATGAAATAATTAATTTTTTGACCCGATCTAAAAAAAAATAATTCAAAATAAATTTATACCTACTATTCAAATACAATTGTTAGCTGAGATAAATTATCTAGATGAATTTTTGTGTCGATCTTTTCAATTTTATTTTTTTTCGAGGGGGGGGGATTTAATAACTGTTCTAAGCAATATTGCTTATAGCCAAGTTTATGCTTATTTTCAGTTTCTCTTAGTATCTTATGAATATTTATTACGTGTGTGTTACTGTATAATTATTATGTAGTAGGAATAATCTTCATTCTTTGTAAACACCAATGGTCAATCATATTAAAACACACGTATTCACGAGTGTAAAAATGTTAACTTATATAATATATGTTATAAGTATAACTTATTGCAATAATGCTATTTTGAAAATGCAAATTTTAAATTATCTGTTTTTATCTCTGTACACAATTTCAATGAATTATCCGTTATCGTATCTTGATAATTGTTTGGTTATTTTTGTAAAACTTTATAGTCTGCACAACTATACTTTCTATCTTATTATTTCATATTATATATAATAATGTCAAAAGTCTGATCGTAAAATATATGGATGGTCGAGTTTAGTCTATTGGGCTATCCATTACATGAGATATCTGTATAATTACTCTGCTTCAAGAATCAATACGATTTTTCCTAGTGAAATATTTTATAAAGATACATATTTTATATACAATGATGCTTGTGAATATAAATTAAATGGGTTAACGACATCGACATTGGGAAATAAATAATAAGTACCTATTTTGTATTTATGCTCGTTGTTATCGTATTGGCATGACATACTACAGAAATCATTATTAGTAGATTGTTCTATTCTTAATACGCGGAAATGTGGTACTGTCATGCAGTTATTATTTATTAACTACGGATGAATATTTTTAAATACGTTTAAAAAACTATATTAAATAGTTATTACTCGTTATCCTCATTATTATATAATTTATACTTTATAGACTTGTATTGATTTTTTATTTAAAAATATTTAGCGCAATTTATAATTCTATAATTGCATGTTGGTACCTACGTTTATTGAAAATCTTATTATCTAAAATAGGTATGTCATTTATTGTATTGAATGTGTTTGCAACTTTTCAAATAATGATTTATCACAAATTCTTTTAAGTTGAATTATATAGAAATTTTTTTATGGAATTTGTATGACAAGGACATTTATAGTTATAGATTTGTTAATAGTAGCTCTAAGCTCTTAACTCTGCCACTAGTTGACGTGCTTTTTTAATCCATCAAAGTGTTTTATACATGTAGTTACCAATATAGGTATTATTGGATAATACGAAAAACAAATTGATGTTCCTTTTAGTATCATTAGAAGTGATTTATATGTCTTACGGTTATATATTTGTATATATACATGTAAACTATAATATTATATATCATGTTTATAGACTTTAGGGTATATTATACCGCCTTATGCAGTTTTTAGATCCATCGCGTTTACACATGTTTAAATAAAATGGTACCAATAAAACTTGCATAAAACGTTTATTTTATTTATGTCAATAACGGTTAGCGAGTATATTAAGTGTATTTTTTTATTATATAATACATTTATTCCTCTAATTAATATTTACTTTAATTTTTGTTTAGCGGAGATGAGTTTTATAAACCTGTATGTATGATGAATGATGTAATTTACAACTTAATTATAAACATGTTACAATAATGTTACTACTCGAGTAAAGCCGTACAAGCAATCAGTGTTTGAATTGGGAAAAATTAAAAGGAGGATCTGAAAATAACCCCTCCCAATTCAAGCACTCTATAGGCTATATATTATACACATAGTTTCCTAAAAAACTAATTTTCCCCACAGCCTCTATATAAATTATTTGTACAGACATATTAGACATATTATTGTATTTATTATTTCCTAAATCGTTTCATTGAATTCTCTAATAATATAAATTGCTTGTGTTTGCAGTAGGGTGACCAGAATGACAGAAGAAGATACCGATTCGACAGTTCCGATGACAGTGTCCGACAGTGGACCAAATCGCGGAGATATACCATCGATCGATGACGACGAAGACAACGATCTGACGTCTGGTGATGGCAATCATTCAGGCGACGGACCAGACTCAGATGATCGTTACACAACGAACAAACCGCGGCCAATTGGGCAGCAAGACGATAATAATATGTTGAGCGGTTTTAATTCGACAATAATTCTTCCACCCGACTCTTGGGTCGACCGTGATTCGGCCACTACCACTAGTACCACCACCACTACCACCGCTGCTCCTATCACGACGACGACAACGACAACAGAGACTGCGGCTACTCAACCATCCACGACCGCTAAGCCGTCCACTACCACCGAGTCCTTGACGAGCGCACCGCCGCTATCACCGACTCAGTTGCCTGTCGACCAAGGCACAAGTAATATTGTCATATTCTATTTTTACACACGCGTGTTTCATATAGGTTAGATTAGATCACGTCATGTTCGTTGTACGAGACGATATTAAAAAAATGGGTTCTTCAATATTTTTTCAACAGTATAAGAACTGTCATAATTCATATGGTGCCCACATCATAAAATAGTCTTTAATAAACTCCATTAATTATAGACTGTGTACGTGTGAACGCAAACATCTGTGTTATACTTATCATCATTCATCGACAACATTTTTTTATTTATAATACAAGTATAATGTATATGATTACATAAAACAAAGTAGTAAAATATAGTTTTCAAATAATATCAGCTATATACTTACGAAGATAGAAAAAAAAATATTAACACATAGGTACAGAAAAATTAATTTCAAATTAATAATCACTTTGGTAAATTGTACTTAATTTAAGAATATAATGTAAGAGCATTTTATTAGTCATTACTCACTACCAAACTAATGAATACCTAACTCATCTTTTATGAAAATTATAATATCTGTTTCATACTTTTATTAAGCAATTTATCGAAACTGCCTATTAACTATTTGACTTTGAAAAACATTTTGTACTCTTATAACTAGGTACTTAAAAATATGACTCTGGGTTGGTAAAAAATATTTCCATTTATCATATTTTGTAATCTTGTTAAGAGTTGTATGAAACAAATAAAATGAATTTAAGACAATGTCCATTACAATAATTAGGTAGGTACAGAATAATTTAATAGTAAATCAAAATAATTTTTTCTTATATTTTCAAAAATATTTCACCGAATTTAAAAATATGTGATCACGAGAAACAACAAATATCTTTGTCTTTTAATTGAAATCGATTTAAAATCCTCAGAAAATATGTAACTACTCTGTTTATAATAACGTTTAAAAGAATATGTGAGTATATGACTGTACAGTGTACGTGTTACATACTTTTATTGCACAGTAGGTGGGTAGATTCATTTCAAGAATTAAATCTCATCTCCTCCAGGTATAATAATTATTCTTGTAAGTAACAGGAAAATATTTTTATAAGTAGTGTATTAAACATTATTAGGTACATCTTAAATTAAAATCAAAATGCAGTATTCTAATAATATCAATAAATAATAATACATAATCATAAATGGTAATTAGAAAATTTACCTATTCTCTTTTTTTAAAAAAAGGAAGTAAAATGCATCAATAATACATGCATTATACTCATTAATATATTGATGTAATACAACCAGTCAGTTCATTTTAATTTATAATTTATAAATACACAATTACCTATATTATATTATATGCTATATAAATATTAACATATGTACATTAACACTTAATGTTTATTTAAAAATAATACATACAATTTGTATACTATTTCATAATATTAATTGGCAATATTACAATCACAATTTTATTTTTTTTAAACGTGATCTGGGTAATAATGATATAAATCTGTCAGTTAAATAAATATATCTCCACTTATTATAAATGAATAAAAACCGTGTTTGGTTTTACAGCTATTTTCAGAATACATTTAACAATAATGGAGCCATATACCAAGGACTATGCTGATATGAAAAGCGAAGCTTTTGACTGGCTTGCCAACAATATCACTTTATCACTGAACGAAGCATTAAAACAATACGGAACTTACTCACCAAGAGTAGTAGCAATCCAGTAAGAGTTTAACTACCATGTACTTATCTATTTAGCAATAGTTCAAAGACAAAAATAGCATAATATATTAATATGACACGATATAATATAATAATAACTGTTATAACCACCACAAATATGAACTGATCTTTGAATTATTGTATTCAATTAAATAAAGCAAATAAAATAAATCTGATTCGATAATAATTTTTTTTGGGGTGTCTGAATTTCAAATATTAAATAGATGTTTTGTAAATATTTTGGGTTTTTTTTATTCCTAGATTTTTTGGTTTTCATTGCATAATAAATTTTATAAATTTTTTTGCAGTACATAATTTTTGGAAAAAACGCTAGAAATAACATTAGTAGTATTTGTATACTCGACGTGATATTAATATATATAAATACCTATTTAAGATTTTGGGCATGTTATAAAAAATTACTTTCTTATACATAAAAATCTATACTCAATAATAATATAAATATTTCTTTAAATATTGCAATGAAAAATATTAATCGCGTAGAATCAACGTTTTCCTAGGTTGTATTGAAATGCATATTTGACAGCCGTTAGCGCATTATACCGATCGTTGAATTAATGATGCCGAATCGTTAATTTTGTATTTCAGGCCAAGTAGTGACGAATTTTTCGTAAGAGCAACTGTGGACATTGAATCTGAAGGACGCGAATCTAAGGAAACATTAGAAAATCAGCTCCGTTATTTCATATCCAACTCTAGAGCATTTAATCCTAGTAGCCCTCTCACTGTTATCGATAAAGGATTCGATATCACACAAGGTAAATTTAGACGCAGATGACATCAGTCGACGGATCTGACGTTATTTATTGGCTAAGGGCTCTTTTGTGTAATAACATTGCAGGCTTTTTAGGGGATCTGCAGTTTGGAAATTGAGAGTATTTTTACTTATACTATATGATAATATTATAATATAGTTTGGTAGAACTTTGGTGACGAGTTGTGATCAATAGGTATTATTATATTCTTTGAATCCAAATCACTCAGGGTTGGTTTATATTCTAATCACAAAAAAATAAATACATTTCAAATTACATAACATTAGTATACTGGCAATAATACCAATACCAATATTATGAATCTAAAATAGAAGTGGTTGAAATCAAATAACACTATACTTATTATTTAAACTATAATGAATATAGTATAGTTAACCTAGTAAAATTTCTTTTTTATTTGTGATTAAATATTGCTTATGTTTCTGTGTAATCAAATTCAATATATTATTCGATCTACATTTGACACTAGTTATTTCTACTTCGTGATCATCCTGCATGTAAATGTATTACCATTATATTTTTTTTTTCGCTTGAGAATGTGATACATGTTTTTGTTGATCAGTTTAAACGGCACCTTTAAAGTACTTATAATCAACCCATTATATTTTATTTTTGTACTGTAGATTTTACTGTAGTTAATCACTGTTTTTATAAACATTTATATGTATATTTTTTTACAACTAAAGCATACGCTGGTCTCACCGCCACTTGCCAGTCAGGCGAAATGCTTTGTGTAGTCACCAACGCTTGTTTACCAGCAGAATCTCGATGCAATGGCACAGCCGAATGCCCAGACGGAACTGATGAACAGATGTGTCAAAGACTTGTCGAACTTAATGGTAAGTTCCTATAAAGAAATAACGATCGTGTCAACTCTTTTGGGCGGGGTTTTGTGCATAACAAAAATGAGTAATATTTTGTTAATACACGGGTAGTTAAATTAATTATTCAAAGTATTATTTAAATATAAACTACTTATAGAACCACTGGGAGGTACTGGAGTAAACTATTATAGGGAAATTATTGTTTTGATGTTGAATAGAAACGAGTTTAATTAGAAAATAATATAGTGTGTGAGCCGTGGGGTGAGTTCTGTCTTGAGGCTAACGACTTCGTGAACAAAACTTACCTACTTCATAGTTAATTTTCAAGCTAATATTATTATAATATCACAACTTATCAACTTGAAAAATTAATTTATGTAATAATTATAAATTATTAATAAATTGATCAAAGCAAAATCTCAATAAATCACATATAATTTATGAATCATAGCCTATCTAAAATAATAACATAGCTACAGTGATGAAATTAAAGTGAGATATGGGGATATATCCCCCAGAGCCTTTTTTAAAAAATAACTTTTAAATTTTCCTGAGAACTTGGCTATCAAATATTTTGAAATTTTAAAATAAAAATTAATGGATATAGTAGACGATGGTTAACTATTATCACAGTTAAAAGATAAAACTTATAAAAACTTATAACTTACTACATCTGATATCATTTTAAACAGCCTAAAACTGTTAATATTGTTCATAATTATTATTTTTGTAAATTATACAATAATAAGGCCTGGAATTTGAATGGTCTAAAATCCCCTCCA
Organism: Myzus persicae; assembly: GCF_001856785.1. NCBI lineage: Eukaryota > Metazoa > Arthropoda > Insecta > Hemiptera > Aphididae > Myzus > Myzus persicae. Next base: position 218,618 of record NW_019102735.1, on the reverse strand, counting down.
AAAATTGCCTATAAGCAAAATGCTTTTATGCTCTAAAAATTCTGAATAATGCACTAAAAAAGTACACTTCATATTTGTTTTTTTTAAATAATTTCGTTACCAATTCTCATATAAATTTGGTGTGTATAATTGGTAATATACATTTTAAAGGATGGTAAAAAAGTTATACAAACAGATCTGATTGTTTTGGACTTCTTAAATCTGGAAAAAAAATTATTTCCGTAAGTAATTATTTTTTTTATATACGTTTAGAATGTTTAGATTATATACATATTATTTATTTACGTGTGCATAGTTATAATTTGTTCAATTTATATAAAAATTAAGTAAAAGCATATAAAAATCTTAAAATAAAATTTCAAATTCAAATGTTGTATTCAGAAACATAAAAAATGCTTTAAAAATCCTAAAATGATCTAAAAAATTAAAAATTAACTTTAAAATTTAATTATTTGTTAATAAGTGAAAATTAAAACTTCTTATTCTGATTCAAAAATTCATGAAACGCGTATGTTATACAGCGAGCATCGCATGGTTGGATTCGGAAAACAATTCAAAGTGCACCGGTATCTCAGCCAAATTATTATTAATATTTATGGATTTTTACTTACTTAGTAGGAGCGCTTGACTAACCTTGTTGTCATTTCATCGGGACTTTAAATTGAATCCCTCAAAGATAAACTAGACATAAAAACTTATATCATCCCACCCTAGAACAGATTCCTAATTATGCCACCGCATAGCTAGGTATGCCATTACATTAAAAATATTATGAATTGTTGGGAAATGTATTATGATACATATTATTGTTATGCTGTAGGTTAGTTAAACTATTTTTACACAAATCGACTAATAACATTTTTAATATAATGGTTAAAATATATTAGGCAGGTATGTATTATATTAGTACTTATATAGGTACCTACAACATATAGGTACCTAAGCATCAAGTATACGAAAAACAATATTTCATCAAGATTTTCATTCATATAGATAAAAAAAAAGGTGTTACAGTTTAAGTATAACTTTTATTTTTGGCTACCTAAGTAAAGTATCGTATTGTTTTGAAAAAAAATATCGATATGATGATGTTTAAGTAACAATGCATGACCACTTTAATACTTTGTCCAAACTTATCTTGTAGTCTATAAATGCACCACTAAGTAATATTACACCTTTTAAATATGAAATTTGTATACTATGCACAAAAATATGTTATTGCACACACTGTAAGCTATATTTTGTTAAAATTTTAATTTTGTTTTGTTTTAATTTAACGGGATTGTAAATAAAACAAAAATCACTGCCACATAAATGGCATTATTGTTTTAAATATAATTTATTTTAAGTAAATAGGATGGCATATATAACGATGTAGTAATCAAGAAAATAATAACTTCATTAAGGTTACATACTTCTTTATACTAACACGAAATAATGATGTCTAAACACTTAGATTAAATAATTTTATTTTTTTAAATAGTGTATACAATTTTAGGTTCTTTCAAAACTGTGTTTTGGATTCTAAATGTAGTGAGGAATAAATTATTGATCGTACAATGATGTGACATTTTTGAAGCAGACAAAATACTTCAATATTGAAAGAGGTTTCTGGTGGCAATAATTTGATCTAGTTGGTACTTTACCTGGTTGAGACTAGGGGTTAAAAAAACAACTTATTTTCTTGATAATTGGGAAAAATTAACAAAAATCAACAGGAAACAGGAATTTACAACACCTGTAGTTTTCAACAGGATCTATTTTTTTTTTTTTGCTGTTATTCAAAAAATATTATATGTAGGGACTTGAAACTTTTTACTATATTATTATACTACTATTTTCCACACATAATGCAATTTTCAAAATATTTGGATACATTTTAAATTATATATTTTACCAACCCATTTATATTGTTCACATTGTTATAAGGCACTGAGTATTCATTTATAATAGCTAGTTATACATTCTATGTTTTAATCAAAAATTAGTTTGACCTACTGAATTCAGAAAATCCTCATAAATATAATATAATTTAAACTAGAAATATCCTTAAAAATATATAATACCTAATATGCTCATTCGTATCCATCTTCTTCGCTCAGAATCATTTGTATTCGTATGTAATGATTTATCATCGTAGTCAAATATTCAACACATCGATTTCAATGACTTAGATCAGCGGTTCCCAAACTTTTACAACCACGGCACCCTTAAAAAATTGTTTGTGTTTCGCGAAACCCTAATGTCTAATCCAACTCAACTATAATTTTTGTAAATTAAAAAAGGAAAATCAATTCCTTAAACTCTCAAATCCAAATTATATTTTAATGATACTGTTAATGACTTTTCATTATTAAACTTAATTTTAAAAAAAATTTTCAATCAAACATTTTTTAAACAACAAACATTAAATAAACATAATTTTCTCAATAATCTCATACATCTAACGGAACCCTTGACATTGTCCCACGGAACCCTAAGGTTCCGCGGAACACACTTTGGGAAACGCTGACTTAGATAATAAAGACGATGTGAGAAGTATAATAATTTTAATAAAATAGGAAGACAAATGTCTAGTATACAACAGAATAGAGTTCCCTGTTTTTTTTTATTTTCTCAATCTATTAAAAAAGTTACATTGACATGACATAATAATTTGTTATTTCATATATAATTAAATTTATCATAAACTTTTTTTTTTATTAGGTTCTTGTTTACTTTTTGATTAAATAATTGTGTACCTACCTACCTATAATTAAATTATGTATTTATGTAAATATTATGCAATTGTTGGTCAATATATAAAATAATGTATTGCAATATCAAATAATACGATTGTCTTAGAGTTGATGTACAAATATCTTTATAGTAGCCTTTTGAATAAAGAAAACTCGTGTTTACCTTGATTATACATTTTCCGAAAACATTCGTACTTCGTGTGACGCGCCGTCAACACTAAAATACACAAAATGCTCTCAATTGTTCAACACTCGACATCAACGTTAAACATCAACACACTCTGCCGCTATTCCGTCATCAACAATTTAAGTCTCACTCGTGCATTTTCGTTGAATCTGGTACTCAATTAAATTTAATTTGCTACTCAACATTGATCTTAAATCGCAGATAACCTATCAAATAATATGGATTTTTCTTTAAATTTAAAATGTTATAATTTATAATTTAATATGTTAACACAACCCGTGAATTTTAAACAACAAATCGAACTCAAAATTTGATTACAATGTTCTCAAGGCGGAAATTTCTAGAGTGCTTTTCCATTAATGGATTTAGGCATATTGCCAACATTTCACGTAAGTCGGTCATAATATTTCCACGAGGTATTGTGATTTAATTTATTTTACCTAAACACAAGATAACACTGCCAAAGATGATAACTAATTAATTAAAATGACTATATTAAAAAAAATTATTAAATAAAAAGGCAAATATTTATATTGTTATTCTTAACGAGAAATGTGATCAAACCCTGCAGAGGGTTTTGCAAATTTATACCTTGTCGTATATCAACTGTTACAAAAAAAGGAAAAAAAAAGCTTGCATATATAATAAGAATATAAAAATTCTGTAATTTAAATTTATTTCAGTAGGGGTACTTACATATCACTTTCCAATTAATTAATTAGATTTCATGGACTAAAAACTAATGAGAGTTTATATTATTATTATTATTATTACATGAACTATAATTTTAATAAGCGTCTTGTAATCTAAGATTGTATCATATACATGCATATTATTATCTTGTTCGGTCTAAACAAATTTTATTACTTTATTTATCATTCATTATGCACCGGATAATGAGGACTGGTTACAATGTGTCTATCAATAAATACGAAAGTGCATGCAAAAAAGGTCAGACATCAAGTGTTGTCAATAAATCAGTTCATGGTCTATTGATTCACGTGATCTGAGGATTTCTGTTGTCAAACCACTTTCCACGAGGCCCCGTAAATTTGATTACAGGGTTTGATATAATACCAACTACAGGGTATTAAATCACAATGGTTAATCAACGGATCAATTATATAAACCTATAAGAGAGTGCGTTACGTTATAGAGAATCTATCTTGTAAACTACCTCTAAAGGTACCCATAGTAATTCACCCAACGCTGAAGTGTGTTTTTAAGATAACTATTATACCCATTGTAGAATAAATTATTTTTACGACCGTTATTCGAAACATATTCGTATATTGTAAAAGAGTTAGTGCTGTTCTATGATTTTGTGTTGGATTGCATAGAGAATTAATCCGGTTTGAAATAAAATACATAGGTACTTACATAATATAATGTATACAAGTTCATAAATATTTTTTAACGTATATTCTATTCTATTGCAGAAAAATGATCATAAGATATAAATATTCAATTTATTGTGTTAATATTGGTGAACTAATATTATGTTTATTGGTTTTAACATTTTAATTTAAATAATTTCTTGCATTGAGTTGTATATAAGTTTATTGAATAAGAACCAATACACATATATTTTTACATATCGACAAGTATTTTTTATCGCTGATTTATAAAATTGAATAACTCTTTTATAACAAGGAAAATCAACTCTTACAGTCTTACGGTCTTACGTATGTTATATTTTGTTCAATATAAAACGTTTCTTATATTTTTATCCACATACAATAAGCAAATTTAAATTTTAAATTCAGATGATTTTTATAATATAAAAAATTCATTTTATATTTTTTGTATTATGTTGGATTTTATTTAATTAAAAAGTTATAATTATTTTTAACTATCATAAAAAAAACTAAACTTATTTACTATGCCATTTTACTAGAGATCTAGTTGCTCTTAATACCCCAACAAAATGGAATAACTATTATACAGAAAATCCTCTTTGTGTTTTAAAGTGTATTCGAAATAAGTAACAATTTATAGATTCTAAGGTATACATTATTTGATTTATTAGATTTACTAGTTCATTGAAAAATTTAAATAACATATTTTAATTGCTACAAATGTTTGATTACTAAGAACAACATTGTAAATGTCAAGTAGCAGCAAATATATTTTGTCAATATATTTTGCATATTTTATAAGACTTTATAAAATAATAATTTTCATTTGTTTTTCAGTTTGCGGGGTAGATGAATTCCAATGTGACGTTATTACATGTATCCCAAACTCAAAAAAATGCAACGGTATCAGTGAATGCTTGGATCAAACCGACGAGCTGAATTGCCCACCAACTAACAGTAAGATAATTTTTTATTTCATCTGCCTAATATTCGTTTTTCAGTAATTAGTTTAACATGATGAGTTTTGGATAAAAAAATTATAATATTCGATGTGCTATATAACATCCCTGTAGCAGTCGACTAATATATTTTATTCTGGTGATTTCAGTCCAGTTAATATTGTATGTAAACACCAATTGATAAATTACCAGTTAACCAATTGGTCAAAGAACAATTTTGTATTTATATTTAGATGTTCGAAAAAAATTGATTATTCGATATTATTAAAAATGCGGAACTCAAAAACACCGATAGAAACATAATACATAATATTAGTATTATATAGTAGGTACCTCTATTATGTATCTATATTTGTATGTGTGTGTATGATTTATATTATTTAAATATCCTACACCGGTTCAACAACAGGGTTTGCTGCACCCAGTAAATTTTAAATATTTATAAGTCCATAAAGTCTTATGATGGTACAAGGTTGTTGTTGAATAATCTAGACAATTCGATAGCATAGATCAAACAATGTTAGTATGAAATTGAATACCCAATCGAAATATTGTCAAGTATTTGTCATTAGATTAAGTGTATATTCTATTTAATCACTTAGTATTAGGACCCCAAACTATATGGTCATATGTATAGGCAGCTAAAGAATAATTACAAATTACATTTACTAACTGAGGAATATGATTGGTTATTTAGCGTTTATGTATAATCCTCAACGGTATTTACACTACTTGAAATCGATTTTTAATATCGACACTTGTATGTTTATGAGGTTATTCAAATGGTAGATTTTAATTGTAAACTACAGGTCAGTTACACAAATATTTATTAGACTTGTACGAATGAGTTACAGTATAAGTTAAAATCAAAAGAATGCAGGCATTTAATCAAAACTTAGTAATTTGTATAATGTTTTACAAAATATTATTTATGTATGATTCTTTAATATCGAATTTTAATCCATGTAAGTACTATTGTATGTTAATTTTCAAACATATAAGAAAACACCATATTCTATATTGATACTTAACTAATTCAAAATTTTTAATGACGTTCCTCAGAATCTCAACGACCTCATCTATTAATTGTATGAACCCAATCTAAATTAGTGTAAATTCACATTATTGCCCATCATATGAATCACTTTATAAGATGAAGTAAATTAAAAAAAAAAAAACGAAAATAAATAATAAAAATAGCTCCATCGCTCTCTTCAGAGTTATTTAAAAACAACTGGCGAGATTGATCGCATCCACCGTATGTAATTACCATTATTATTTCATAGATCTTCTTTCTGGCGTTGCAGCACTATAATAATAGACTATTTACTTTTTATTTGGCCGATGGTGTCAGCCGGTTCTTTCCTTGTAGACAGGTAGCCACCGGCGGAAAGTATAATATACGTATAATAATACCCGTATGGTAACATATAGGTGCATGTTTTACACTACACACACACACACACTTATAGATACGACTAAATATATATATATATATTAAATTGAAGTAGGTTTATGCCATGTTCATTTTAATAGCAACTCCAAAGTTATTATTTAATTTCGTGATGTCATGAACGCCAACGTTTTCCGCCCGCAACCAATGTTTTCTTATCTAATAGACGTTCACAGTTTACACATATACCTACATACAAAGAGAGTCTCACACACACGCACGCGCGTTATGGTTCACAAAAAGACGTGTTATTAAATTATTAGCACGTTTGCTTATAGAATGAATCGACGTTTTATTATCGTAGGTGTTATTTGTATGTGTACACGATACACTGTGTTAACCCATACTATAATCAATAATAATCATTTATCAGTAATGAATGGCCAATTAATGGAACGGCATTGTAGGTAGGCACCTATAAAGAGCCATGTGGTTAATTTCGTAAAAACAGTTTTAATTAAATATAACTCGACATTAGAAAATTGTTATTAATGGAAATTATATTCGATATTTTGTACGAGGTAATCTTTTATTTCGAAATCGATACGTTAAAGCCACATATTTCTATGAACACGAAAATTGGAAAATATTAATAACTGAGTATAAAGCAAAACTAGAAGTAAAGGAAAATTAAAATTAATGTTAAATACGAAATGTATTCAACCTAAAAATTATACCCCGTCATACTTGCAAGTACTGAACTAGTATTCATAAACTACAAGTAATAATGTCCATCATTATTCATAAATCAAAAGTAATGTTTCTACCGGTCTACGCTCGATGTGTACATACTTGTTAAAAATTTAAATCAATATTTATACATTTAAATATTCAATTAAATAAGATGACATTTTAGTATGATACTTTATTTCTTCAATAAATCTATATATTTTATCCGTGATCATAATACTATAATAGCATAAGTAACAAAGCAGTTTAATTAAAGTGAAAATTGATTATAACTGCTTAATATATCATAAACTTCAGAATTCTTATTCAGTACATTAAATTATTACTTAAAATATCGTCTGTATTATTTCAACGTCTTTTTCGAAATATTTCATATTCTTAAACCAAATCATAATTATGTGCAATATATATCTAGTATGTACAATGTACATTGTACATACAGCTATATACACGCAGTACAGACTTAAGTACGCTTATTTCATACGGATGATTGGAAGTAAAAAAAATTATCATGAATAAACTGTGACTAAAAAAGGTTAAAAGAAACAGTGCTGGGTGAACAGCTCTCGAAATAAATAAGTAAGATAATTTTTAATTTTAAACACGTAAATTCGGACGAACTTTCCCTTGACTAAAAATACGTACTCTCTGTACGGCTTATGAGAGCAAGATTCTCAGACTATAGGTATATTATTTGTCAATGAACGATTGTTGGTTGTCCTTGCAGGTCCATTGCTCCTAGATTTCAGTGCACAGCCGAATTTTAATATATTGGCGGGACTAAATATATACATATAGTATGTGTTATACATATATATATACGTAAATACGACGCTTATTTGAATAAATTGTTTAGAATTATTTTCCATATTCAAAATAAACAGAGAGTTACTAACAATTCATGCGCGATTGAAAGAACAATGTTGTATAACTAATATAATTTATTTGCACCGATATTCAAACTAAAAATGTATTTTTATTTTGCATTGCAAATATCTCATACACACACATAAATGCTAATGTAAAAATCGCACATTTTTATGTCTCGGTTAAATGGCCAGATTTCTTTTCGTTTTTGACAACTGACAAGCAATCGTTTCATGATATATTTCAATTTTTGTAAAAAAAAACCTAAACATTTTGGCAAGCAAATAACGAATTTATGAATTTAATTATTTTATTTTGAAGAATATATAATATAAATAGGAAAATTATACATGTTTGTTATATTATATATTATATACTATTAACATAATATTGTTATCCATCGTGTACAAGTGTAAATTGTAACACAGATAAATCAAGTAGAATCAGTAATAAAAATTCAAAACTAACTTAACAATAAAGAGATTTAAACATAGATAAATGTATTATTTAGGTACCCCCATTAACAAAATATTTGAACTTCTGATATATAGACATAGCTTGAAAAATGTGTAACACAATACTATAAAGTATAAAATAGGTGGATACCTATATAGTATATATATACCTAATACCGATATCATTAGTAATGAAATGCAATTTGAACATGATTTGAATTAAAATCCTCAGTATTATAGTTCATTTTATTGATATATTTTAATTGTTGCCTTATAAATTATACAATGACTTAAAATGGTACAATAAAAAAAATATATGTAATATATTATTGCGACTAATGGACTCAATACTTGTTCAATTTATGTCATTATAATAAAATATAACTGTTGTCTTATAATTGTTGAATGGCTAATAAAGTTTATAAAATTAGAAATTTATAAATGATAAATAGTTTGGACAAAAAACATGAGATAATTTCATTTTTATCAGTGTAGTCATAAAAATGTGCCACTTTATATCACACGAAATATTTCAAACACTTTTAAGCGGTCATACCTAATTTATATTATTATATTTATCAATTCTATACATTCATTTTTAGCTAACAATTTACATTGATTGCAACTTATTAAAAGCAAACTCATCAACGAGAGTTCTTAATCATTCGTAAAATGTTAATATATAACAATTAAACATCCCATAAAATAATATGTTACATACAACGGACAAAAGTTTGATGGCAGATGAGTTTATTTTTATTGAAAATATAAATTTCTGTTTAATTGGCCTGAATTACCTCGTATGTAGTATGACAGATATTATGATCAATTATTGTTCTCATTACAAAATTTAAAATGATGGTTTAAAGTAACGCCATTCATTGATATATTTTGTAAGCCAAGATAATACATAGCGTAAATTTTAATGATTTATGTCAATGAATTTAAAATCTATTATTTAAAAATTATAAACGTTCGTAATGTATTCATCATCAGTCATTAAAATTAAAAATCATAAAATATATTATTTATTTTAACACGTACAATATCTACTAAGAAAACCCTAATAATAGAATAAAATATGTATAACAAATACACTGATTGCTTGTAATAAAATAAGCCATGACATCATCATTCAGCAGTATGAATGTTTTACACTTTAGATATTATTATTAATGTTCGAAAAAATCCTTGAAAATGCGTTTAAAAAATAAAAAATAACATAAAACATTCATTGAAATTTAACTGTCTCGTAAAAAAATATAAGCTTTAGATTCTTAGCCGACCTATTGCTGATGATTGTTTGTTTCATTCTAAAAACACATTTTTTTTTGTTGACTTAATGCTCTAAACTTACTAAATATAATTTTACACTACAGTTAAATAGATTTTATTCAACTAAAATAAGCGTTCAAATATTATGCTCATAAGGGTAGATACTTCATGCAAGTTATTAAAATATTCCCTATACCTTTCTGTTGTTAAATGTGCAGCTGTACGAAAGATTTAATTTAATTTTAATTTTTCCAAATCGATTTGTAACTTAAGGTATACCTATCATCTATGCGTAGGTATTGACTAGAAGTCTTAATGCGATGATATTAAATTAATATATGATATAAACATTTTCGAAACATAATTCTAATCACATTAGGTCACATAATATACTATAGCCGTGTTGTTTCCTTGCTATTATTTAAAAATAAATTTAATTACTTTTTTTTAAACGCCCACAATATTCAAAAACATCAAATGAAAAATGCTTCGTCATCAATCTAAAGACATTTTAAAATAATATAAATGCTATCCAAATTGATATGTATGTTGAATGATATTTAGGTTGGAAAAATATTACAGTTGCGCACTTGCAGAGGCTGAGTGATAACACTACGTGTTGGCCAATTTTTTGACCGAATCGTTCTATATTTAAAATTATTATATAATAATATACATCGTCTTTCGGACGTTTGACGAAGTGTGAGTGGGTGATTTGATGGAAAAACGAAATCATTTTGAGGTTTTAGATTTCATATGGTTAGTATGTAATGTTGTTTGTCATTTTTAAAAATTTTATTTTGAATTTCACAATCAATAACGTCGTGTTTACGTACAAAATAAAATAATGTTTTTGACATTAATGAAGGAAATTCACTTTGTGTTTAGTTGTCATCTTCGCCTTATTGTTATTGTTTATTTATTTTAAAACGCTTTTTGCCAATATAAAATTAAATGACGGAAAGTCAACCGTCAACTTAAAATAAAATAAACTTTATCCCCAGATTTTTTACATACAGTATAACGATAAAAATAAAACAAATTATGCTCAGACTATACAGATATACAAGTCAACCAGCACATTTTTTTATGAGCTCAATAAATTAGACTAGACAGCGATAATATAACACTACATGTGTTCTATCGGTTTTTAATTCAACAAAATCATTTCACTGAATTCATAAATTAATTTTCTTACATCATGTCCGTGGCATATTCTATGAAATGGAACAAAAATGATTGTGTTTTTTTTTTTATTGATCTGAAATATACATCGACAACTAGGCCATTAGTACAAGAATTTTTTGGTTACATTGTTAGTATTTTAGTATTTACATGATTACATTAAATTAAATTGTATAATTCTGTTTTTTTTTAAAATACAATTAAGTTTTTTACGTCCTGTGGGTTTGGTCCTAGTGCTTCGCAAATTTGTTCGGATATGTGGTATTGATTTCGATACTGGTTATATTTTTGACATTCTGTAATGATGTGATTGACCGTTAAAATTATATTGCATGAGTCACATAGTGGAGGATCGTCTTTGCTCATCAAGTAGCTGTGTGTTAGGTGTGTGTGTCCAATTCGGAGGCGGTTTATTATGGTTTCTTCTTTTCTATTGAGTTTAGGAGTTTTCCATGGGTTTATATTGTTTTTTATTTTATTGAGTTTGGTGCTGAGTTTTCGCCAGTGAGAGTACCATTTGTTGTTTGAGTGTAGTTTAATTTTGATCTTTGCATCTTCGAATGTGATAGAATTTATGGTTTCTATATAAATCTTCATTCTTCAAGTCTAAATGGAAATGTTGAAAAACTTACTATAGCTATTATTTATTCAAAAAAATTTAACACTTAAACTTAAAAGTTTGATATAATGATTCCACACTAATTGCTGTACGAAAAAAAAATAATTTAACGCATGACCGAATATGGTTTCCAATAGTTTTGAGAAAAGCCTAAGAATCTATGCGATGCTGCAGTTTCAGTCGTAAAGTGTAACCTTTAAATTCGATTATTCGTTTTTGCGGATGTGTTCCAATTTCAAAACAAAAATAAACGCTTTAACGAGGTACTTACATTTTTGGGGTTTTCGGCTGACCGGTAGGTATAGCGGGCGGCATTATTGAATAATACCGATTTTACGACTCCTGAGGATTACAATATTATTGCGATAGGTTTTGCAATAAAATATGTTATAATGTTAATAAATACAACGGTTTATGGTAAGCGCTTTGTACCTAAACATAATAATATTAATTAATCCCTCTTGTTCCCACTCGAAGGTGGTAGGTACACACATATTATAGGACGAATATTCGCACCCTTCGGCAGTATAATTTCAGTGATTATAAATGTTAAAATAAGCTTATAATATAGGTACGCGAGCAATAAGTTTCTCAGCCGGGGTAGGTAGCCGGAAGCTATTACACGTTGAAGTTATGTATCGAATCAATGTTTCGCTTTCGATGTATATTATACGTGTAATGTGCATCCTGGACTTGACGTGAAGCCAAATTCCCAGGCAAAAGTCAGTCCGCGGCGGCGGCGCTCGTGGGCGTATTATATGAGATGAAACTTCTTTTCTCCCCCGACCCATCATCTGCACCATCGCCCCGCGCCGTAAACCTACGTCCGACCGGTAGTACAGTGATTTATTTCGAAATAAAATGTTTACAAACCGTTTATAATGTGCTCTATAATGCAGTCTCCTTGTTACACGCGGCCTGCAAGTGGGACACATAGCAAGTACGTGATTTAACGACGGCCGTACGTCTTGTACGTGATTAACCCTAATCTTAGATATGAAATACGATCGGTATTTCACGCCGTCGTAAATTACTAAATATAATATTTTGTCTTTGGCGTTGAAATTCAAAACATTAATAGGTATGTGAAATGTTTCCAATTTTAATTTATTGGAATATCGTATTTTAATGAGTTTTCGTTGATGTATGATGTTGTATGAATATCGAATTAATTTCTTTTATGGACGTTTTCCCACTTACCGATTTCATTAGTACGGGGAGGGGGGGGGGGGTTGTAAAAATTTCCCAGAATTCACTGAAACCTCATAAAAAACATTTCTTTAGTTACCTACGTTCGTTTTTTTGATAGTAATAGATCTTTGCATACAGTAACAGCTATTTCTTAGAATAATTTAAAAAATAATATAGGTATGTCCCATTGAGTTTTTATCAATATTTATTGTTATTTGTTTTGTAATACCTATAGTTAAAACTATTTTTTTTTTAAACCGTTAAGCAAAACAGTTAAATAAAATAATCAACAGACTACTATGGGTTGGTGTTGGTCAATAATATAAACAATGTAATTAGATAAAAAAATACATTAGGACACATGATAATTATTATTAATTATTAGTAGATGATGTGAATAAGTCGAAAGGATCTCTTGATTTGATGGACGGAACTACTCACGAATATATTTATATTTTTATTGTTATTATTATATTGTGCCATCAAATCATTTCCATACATAAATTGCATATAAATGTACAACTTTAAATGAATAAATAATTTGTAATTGGTTATCGTTAAAAAAAATGGATGCCTTTTTTTTTTAAACTCATGAAAAAACAATATTTTACCTTCCAGTTATTTCAGTAAAACCACACAATTTAAATAGGTATTAAAGTTTTTTTATTCGCTCCCATAAATAATAAATTACTCCAAAGATCATGAGTCAGCACATTCAATGCGTTTGTAGTTATAAAATATTAATTTAGTTTATATTTTTAAACATTTAATTTTAAACGATTTGCCATTTGGGCACATTCAATAAATAAATTATAATATTCATTATTTGAAAAAAACTTTTAAAAAAAATACTTGATGGAATCGTACACATCATTAACTAAGTAGATAATTAGAGGGAGGCGATCACAATGTAAAATATACATGATAATTTGTATTACAAGATAAAAAAGTACTAAAGTGGTGGGGGAGTGGGATGGGTGTGTGGATGCCTCCTCAGTCCTCGAGAAGTCCTCGAGACGCTCCTGGCGCATCTAAATGAGCTGAACCTATAAATAATTTTTAAATTGAATAAAAAAATATCATCATTATTATATTATTACAATATGTCTGATAAAATCTTTGAAATGTGCCTACTATCAATTGTGTCCATACTCACTGCTGCAGTTGTGAAATTTTGTCAATATATGTTAATTTTAAACGCAAACTAAATAATTCATTGCTCTCAGAATAGTAATAATATATAAAATAAAAAACAAAAACAATCGCGATTCCACGATTAAAATGTATAAGGTGCGACATTACCATAGACTTTCCACGTACCTTTTCGGTGGTTGGCATAGTATACACTGCACGTCGATTGCTTTCAGAAATGCATTCATCGTGTATGTACATCTATTAAAATAATGTTAAAATATCATATTGTTGCTACTGCCGCCAAAGTCACGAGTATCATAACATCGGTATGAAACTGCACCCACGTAAAATCTAATATATATTACCTATTACACAAATACTTTTTCACACCGAGTGGCGAGTACCGCAGCGGTAACTCTCGATGACATCATACCTATTCCAGTATGAATTATAATATTAAAATAATGTATTTTTCTATTATATATGATTAATTCACAAACGGATTAAGACAATAAATAAATCGCAACATTTGCAATATTTCATACCTATCGCATTGTCACAATGCGGTGAGTGGTGACTGGTCGCTAAACATAGTTAGGCAATCGCTATGGTATTTAACTGGTGCGATAAAATATCTGATTTTTCTCAATCTCAAACTCTATCTTGTGCACAGTTATTAATAAATATATAGTTTAATCATATAAATATGAGTGTATTAAAATTGAAAATTCTGATCAAATGTTATGTAGGTACTTACATATTTTAGCCATTTTATTTCCAAATGTTATACATAAAATATACACACATAATATCGTTCCGATACATAAATCATAATAATAGCAAAATACAACTATACGATATAATATTCACTATCTACATTTTCACGTGCATTATATAGTATATACATATTATATTTAATACATTAAAACATTGAGCTCATATTTTTATAGTATTATTGTAACTTATATACATAATATATATATAATATATTATATTATATTTTATTTTAATTTTTAAACACAACATTAGCTAGATACCTATTATATTTTTTCTTCATTAATAGCGAACAACAATTGAGAAGAAACGTAATGCTATACGCCATTAGTCATCAAACATTACGTATTATGTATATTTACTATTTATAATTCTTATACACATATTTTATAAAAGAGGCACAAGAGTGAATGAACTTAGAATTTATTGTTATGATACTAAGACTAATAAAATAAGATATTATCCAGTGTTTTTTTTTTAAATATGCAAAAAAAAATAAGAATTATTTTGCAAACAAGGTACATAATTTTTGTGTGTAGTCGATCGCAAAGAAACAATTTTGCATAATTTATTTTGAATCAATAATAAAATCCATTTGCAGTATTATAATATACATTTTACCAAGTTTCTTTTCAGCCAATACTTCCACACGATATGTGTAGTTAATTTAAATACATATTATATATAAATATATATTTATTTTTATCTGATTTGACTTCATATTAATAAATCGGATCTGGTCGTTCGCAATATGGAATGTCATAAAATTGTTCATGTGCACACTCCCAATTTTTCATTATTTTTTTTTTTTCATACTTAGTATAATATTTTATCATAATATCAATATGAACCGCCTACCGTATTTTATTATTAGGTAGGTAGGTACAACCATCATAAATGTTTGAAAACAAATTTCGCCAATTAGATTAGTTTACCTATACCTACATATCATTATGATTGTTGATGTCTATAGCGTGATTGGTGGTTTTCGGTGTTTAGAATACCAAAAAAAGGGTTGTGGCTTTATTATAACACCGTACAATTATAATAATAGTAATAATAATAATAATAATAATAATATTATTATTATTATTATTATTATTATTGTTATTAGTGAACTGGTAACCGCTCGTAATGCTCGCGGTGGCGACCGCGGCCGATCGAAACCGACATCAAGACGTATGCTACGCGAGGGAAAAAACGGCCGTTAGGACGTTAGGTACGTACTTCATCGCGATCATACGCACTCGTACCCGCCGACACGAGTCCACGCGCTCCCGCTCTACAAATAGTGGTCTGGCACGTGCGTCCGTGTTATCATATTATATTAGAATATTATTGTAGTAGTAATATTATAATTGTAGTTGTCTAACATTCAAATTGTTATTGAATAAATAAACCGTCAGGCATGTAGTTTTTGAATCGGGCGATTTGTTTATTATATATATTTTTTTTTTTTTTTTACTTAATTCCGACGAAATTAATGTTTAAAAAAAAAATATCAACGATGTTCCACAAAACTGGATTTCTATCGATTATTACCTTAGCCTTGTGCCTCGTTCTGCACGTAGAGTCGGCCCAACGATCACCAGGTAAGACCGGCATAAATGGTTCTAATAATTTTCTATTTCATAATATTTTATTATTATGTACCAGCACGTTTATTTTTGTGCAAAAATAGTTTGATGCAGTTATCGTTTCAAACATTCAGTGAACGCATATTGCAAACCATAAAATAGTATAATGTTTGTTTTTTTCTAAATAATTAGTTTTCTAGGAATATCGGTCATTAACTAACATTCATGGTCAAATTTATATTTTTTAATCAACTTAACATTCAAGATATATTTGTATTCTTCTATTCCTATTTAAATGATGTAAACTATATTAATATAAGTTCGAAAATATTTTATACCTGTAATCCAATATAATATAATAATATTATGCATTTTGTTATATCACAATATTATAGTTTAAGATCTGTATCAAATTATTTTAATTTAATTTAAATTTTTTATGTTATCGACCTACTTATAGATCTTATTTTATTAAAATATCAAAAGTAAACAATTAATCAGCTTAAAATAATAATGATCTTATCGAGCCTATAATAAGTACCCAATTCAAATAATAGAATAAATTGTTACGTACAACTATTTAGGTACTTTTAGTATAACATTTAAAGGTATACATTACACGTCCGTACAATAGGTACGCGGTTTTGCGATAGTTATTTTTTGTTGGCATCACGATCAACATTTATGTAGGTGATTATTGTAGAGATTTATTGGGAGTTCTATACTTATCAACGATAGTGTACGACTAGCCAAACTTGTTAAAATCATTTTTCTTAAGTTATACTATATATTAAACACCATAATAATTACACGTTAGAGCTAATTTATATTGTTAAAAAATTTAATTTAATATCCAACTTTATTATATTGTTAACCGCTATTATAGCTTTCAAAAATGGGTCAGTAAAATATGTTCAATATACTTATAATATTGAACGAAATGTATTTATCATACATAACATAAATATATATTACTATAATTTTTAGTGTTCATGTAATTTAAATGCATTAAATTTATGATGAACCAATGTGACACAAAGGCTGATTAAATACATTAATTAATTTTGATTATTTTGAATTTACTTATAATACCTATTATAGCGACCAAAGCAGTATGGGTGGCCCAAGTTATAATTGCGTTATTTGTGTGACGCTCTCTGTATATGTGTGCGTGTGTATACATGAAAATCTAATAACTTTTGTGTGACGTAGGTACCCTGAAGCGCCATTGGATGGCCAATAAAATGTAACTTTCTATGTGGTACCTACGGAATATTGTCTTTTTTCCTTCATTATTTTCTCGAGTCCAAATCGAATTCGACTCTACCTCCGGCGCCTCCTCGCGCCATCGAAATATTTTCTTAAGGCACCAGTAAGTTTGCCTTTAAACAATTCGATTAATTGACACGTCATAATCACCATCATATATAGTCAAAACGCATACATATATGCATTATTGTTATTATTTTTATATCGATTTGTACACATGGCTGCTGTTTAGAAAAATTGACACTTTTCTCTAAAAATTAAATCACATAAACGTATAAATATTGTATTCTCCTTTCGTATAGATTCGTATTTATGAGTAATGTTAAAATTGGCCTTCAGCCTACACATGCTTTGTAGCCAAGATTAAAAATATCATTTGGCGGCTTGTAAATCCGCAATAATTTAAATAACTAAAACACTTCTATGGATTCCCAACCAGTGACCACAAAGAGAGAAAACTCAAAAATAAAATAAATTATCAATATCTTCGTTAATGGTTCGCAATAAACGGTGTCGGTGTTACATATCCTTGTCCGTCCGGGCAGACGTTACTCACGTCGTTAAGAAATATAGCTTATTGAAATAGCTGTTTCTGGTTCCATGATTAAAAATAAAACAGACGTGCTACTGCTGCTGTAGCTTACCAATTAATGATAATAATTAATAATAGATACAGTTAAATTATTAGCTTTTTCAAGAGGTTTGTACGTATATGGTATATGATTTATACATTTTGTACACAGGCTAAATAGCATAAACTGTTCATATTTATATTCACTTTTTCCAACTACTACAATGTGAACAAAAGAGCAGTGACGAAGCTGACGTGTTCATATGTATATATTTTTACCTTGTGTTCTGTATAGAATTATTTTCATAAAATATGTAAAGGGGCCTTTCAGTGCGTGTCATAAAGTTACGAATACCGCATAAGATTTACGAATAACACGATTGTGAATACGTACATCTTAACACGATATGAAACTTTTATGTCACTGTATTTTCAGCCGCATCTTGCAGCTTTTATGACAACTTAAATTGTTTTAACTACCTACCTTCATAATAATATGTTGATGTAAAAATGATTGAATAATCAAGACGAATATACTTTTCTAATCTCACACTCATAATAATTATCAATTATTGCAAAATTTGCAAATTGTCAAGCCCTGCTGTAATGTGCTTGTCATACATTAATAGACCTTTTAATATATTATATTCTACATCTTTGTCGTTATATTTTAAAAGCCATTTTACGTGCTTTTCACAAGTGCACATCATATATCCACTTCAAATACCCACGGAAATCTCAACAGTTTTAACCCTTTTTGTCTTCTCGTTTGTTTACCCTCCGCGCCCTTAACCTCATTCTACGCTCACGCCCATCTTATTGTCTTACCCGAATTCTGCATCGTATTCTCGTGTACACGGATCAAAAGGAAAGTCGTTTGTTTCACCTATTACAAATGTCGTTGGAATTTTAATGTTATGATAATTAAATGGTTAAAATATAATAGGATAAACTATAGTTACAGATGTTCAGCACATCTGACCCATAGGGTCTTAACCACACACATTTTTCGTCATCACTCTTCAGTTTTACAGTGGATGCTATAATGTGTACACGGCTAGCTTCTTTTTTTTTTAAATATAAATAAAATGTTTATAATCTGTAAATATTCTGTAATTAATAGTTTAAAATACAAATTGGTTGACATACATAACTACGATGACAGACACGGAGTGGCTATCAATTGATGGGAGGCACCTAATTAGTGTTTTTTTTATTTTATCCAATTAGGTATATTATAATATTATTATGTGTCATGTTCTATAGGTAATAGGTATACATAAGTACTATTGGAACTATATGGATACTTGAGATAAATTAGGTATAGGTACGCTATTTCCAACGCTTGAATGATGCTCCATGCATTTTATAGATGAATAATAATTCGAAACAACAAAATAAACCAACAATTTAACCCGGTATATTATTTAAATGTCCGCTATCTTATCGGTTTTATTGAAATGAAAGTAACGTAATGAAGTCGCTGAGTGTCACACACGCACACACACACGCATACTATTGTATATACATATGCAAGTGTCCTGACTATAGTTTACATGTATTTATTTACATAATGTCGCGAAGACAAGCAGATATAGGTACATTCCTCGGTCGTGACCAACGTCGCCTTAACTATTTCGAATATCTACAAAACGCGTATTATACGTATCGTAGGTATAGGTAGGTTCTCGTAATATATATATATATTATATGCGTACCATCGATGTGCCTCGTTTCAAACCGTGCGCGTAATATTTTATCTCCGACAGTTGATCGATTTCATGACGGAGCGCATACACGAGGAAAAAAAAAAGGTCCAGTTTGTTGGTAAACTTTCTTGGTCAGAACGGCGATAATCTGAATAATAGACGAGGGACGACTGGAGGGGGGAGCTTTTCGAAAGTACTCGCCGCGGCCGTCTATACTGTTATTTTGTGTATTACACGGTATTTTGGCTAGGATACCTATTAAAATTCTAATGGGATTTCGCGTGTAATATACACGCACACGACGGACACATATGTATACATATAATCAGTCATCACATGATAATATGATGGCAATTAACGGGCGGGTTATTGACTGGTCGCGTATATAGACAGAAATTGGCAGCACGAAAAAAATGTCTTTAGTGACCCATTTTGACTTATACTCCTTACGTCGCTGCCGCATATAATACCATAGCTATATCGTTCGTTTGAGAATTTTTGCTAGCGACACGCAACGGTCGATTACTGTAAATTGTCCGTGCAAATTCAACATTTCAATTCGTATACGTATCAGTTTTATTAATCAAACGAAACAGACTTCGAAATGCAATTGATAACTATATTTTTAAATTAATTAATAACGATTTTACGATTATAATAATAATTGTACGATACATAATAATGTCGCGCTGCTGTCCTATAATACGCATTGTATACGATGTACAACGATCGATATTATCAATATTATTTTTACGTACCTATATAGGTACCTACATATTTTTTTTTTATCTACAAACATGCCGAATGTCGATGATGATTACGAAATAAAGTAAATCGACTTGGGTGGCGCCAATGCGTACGTGTGCTTATATTGCTTACGGGCTGTACGGCTCATAATCGTAATAATAATATGTAAAATGAAGATTTGGAAAAAGGAAATTAAAATATAATAGTAATAATAATAATAACATTGATGTTTATCAGCTGACCGTGACAGATTGACTGTACAGTGTTGTGATTTATTTGTGCATGTCTGGAGAACACATATTTTGGCATTTATTTTCATAAATAATCGATTTGAATGACATCATCGCCAACTGTGCTTGGTTAAGTTAGGTCTGTCATGTAGAACCCATCATTTTACGCCTATTCTTACACTATATACTAATCTGCATAATACGTAGTGAAATGATATGAAACTCATTGGTATTATTAACGATGAGAGACTGTGGATTTTCGATAGATCATGCATAAAACACTATAACATTATATTATACAAATTATATACATGTCTACGGTCTACCTAAATTATACTTTTACATAATATAATTTATGTATGTTTAATGTTTATATTTACGGAAATACGTAAACCGAGGTTAATCATTAATATTTCATAATTTTACCAATTTCGCTCCCAGTTATTTCATTCAAACTAGTATATTATCAAAAAAAAAAAAAAACAGCTTAAAAAAGAGGTATTATACATATTATAATAGTTTATGTACAAGTACACCCATAAAACAAACAAAATGATTTACACGTACCTACATTATATACTTTTCCACCACGGAATAACTGCTTGCGCTAGGTATGTTGAAAATAATAAAAAAAACGAATCCCAGGTAAACTTTGGTTTTTTATATTCCGAAATTTCGTCACGACAATTCCTCGTTTTGGATATGATATATTGTCGCGTGGGATGATCTTGTAACTCCGGGAAAAATATGAAATGGATTTCTTAAAGTCCTTTTTTAAAAATTCTTTTTAAATTCGAACGCTTGCCATTTAAAACGACGGGATACCGAAACGCGACAGGTTAGCAATCTATTAAACGCACTATATTATACCTACTACAACTCTTTACTTAAAAGTGAAATTATTAATTTATATCACACAAATAATTATACTTCAATGGTTACGGCTATTAATGTTTATTTTTAAACATCGCGTATAGCACTCTTTCAAACCTGTGCGAGTAACGTTATACGATAAATACATCTGTGCGAGTGTACGTTTTTTTTCTGAGTAATGTTGTGAATGAAACGTACGACGGACACGAGAAAATATATAATGATAAATAAATGTACAAGTGTACAACATTGTTGTATACCAGTTCATGTTGACATTCTTTAGTTTTTGATGGCACATTTTTTAAACGTGTTGAGTTGCAGCAAATTACTGTTCCATTAACTCAATTAAATATTAAAATATATTATACTATTAGGTATCAGATTAGGTAGGTATAATATTGTGTTGGTGGTCGTAGTGTGACCTATGTATAAACCTAATGTTTAGTTTAAAAAAAAATAATAATAAATGTGGGTATACCGTATAATCATTTGCTATAATAGCCGACCGTCGACCGACAACACGTCAAATCAATAATCATTATAACAGACGTAAATAACTAAAGAAAAAAAATGATATAATATCAATTTTCCATACACGTATGCGTAGTTACAGTAATGTAACTTGTAAACTAGTTTTTTTAGAACACGACTTCTGAATATGTTCTACGAAACGAAAATAACGATTTTGTTTTGAAAAGTTCCAAACCTTTTATCAATGTTTTTATTTAAATAAAATAATCCGTGCCCTCAGTCGGATTTCACCCTGCGGTTAAATTTTGAAGCATTATTGAAAAACCAAATTATGCGTTGGCAAATGCAAAATATTTGCAAGAGCTTATTTTAAACAAGTACGTCATATAGGCATACAGGTACATCAGCTTAATGCATAAATAATTCAATTGATTCGTAAGTGTTTAGTGATAATAATTATAAAACTTATAAAATATATAAGTGAAAAAGCCGTTTCATTTTTCTACGGGTTCATAATAATTACAATATAAATTTGATAATATTTATGATTCAAAATTGTAATTTACTAATAATATACTTTTCTTATGCCACGTACTCTTTGTATTTAGTTTGGACCTAATATTCTCGGTCCTCGTTTTCATCAAAGAAAACTTACATACCTCATATAATCGTATAAATCACAGGAACGTTTGACAAAAACGAAAACCCGTTTGGTCTTTCATGTGGTAATGATGAATGAAATATTAATATCAAGAAAAAGACTCGAGTAAAAAATTTAAGTGACCCACGTGTGTGTAGTTTCATGAAAAATGTATGAGGTATTAATAAATATAACGAATTCTTTTTTGATATCCTAACCATTCACAATACCACGATGAATTAATTAGTTTTTCTGAAAATCTTGACTGTCGATATCCAATGTCAACCTTGTTCATGATTTATTCTGAAATATATTTATCTTATTGATTTATTAACTCAAACCGGGGGGAGAAATATTATGAAACACTTCAGATACGAGTAGCAATAAAATTAATCATTTCCTGTTGTTTTTCTTTACAACTATCATTGGTATTAGTATTTTATTTGTTTAATAGAAACACAATATGTACCTATGCGACATTCGGTAGTTTTTTTTGTATTAAAAAACACCAAGTTTTAGGACGTTCCGTCGTTCCCTCTTTTACATTAATCTCATAAAAGTGCCTAATAATAATAACAAATATTATTCATTCGTTTATGATTTAGTAAGTAGGTACCTAAGTTTATTGTGTAACGATTATAATCATTGTGATAAAGATTTTGTTCTTTAATGTAAAATCTTGATAGGAGACACTATAAGCACACTATAGTTTGATGGAATTTAATATGTAATTGTAATATATATAATATATTTATATGTTTTATAATATAAAGACGATTCTTCTCGTCTCCCTCGGCGCGGTGTTTGCTCTCAAAGGATAAATATTAGACACCGACATCCTCTAATGTACAATGGACATTCACTGACAATAATCTATAAAACCACATTCTTATTTTAGCAAACTGACAAATAATCAAATAACATTTATTACTAAAACCTAGACATAAAATACTCTTAGCGCATCAGTCATTCTATAGTCATTTCTTATTAAATCTAATAAACTTGTATTTTAAAGATCAATATAATAAATATAAATTATAAACCATCAAAAGTTTTGCTACATTTTTCTCAATTCGTCAAGTTTTATATCTTATGAAAGATAATAATTAATTTATAGAAAACAAAAAGCTTTTAAATTCTATTTGCACTCAAAAGTGATCGAAAGCCAGTGACAAAACATAGCATGATTACAGATAGTAATTTATCGGTAAATATAAATCAATTTAATAATATACGTACATTGTCCACCCATAATAATAGGTACACACCGAAACTTCTCATTCACTTTTTAACACTGACATTATTAAATTTGTAGAAATTGTTATACATAAAACCTAAATACGACAAGTGGTTAGTATATACTTTTATTAGTTTAAAAAAATGAAATTACTTGGGTATATTATACTCACGTTATTATAATCTCTTTAATATATTCAACATTATTATTATTTAAAAACTACTATTTAAGTTTTATATTGTTTTTATTGTTGTCTTTTTTGTGGGAAAAAATGCTGTGGGTCAGTGAGAACGCCCACCCAATGTATTCTTAGAAGCATTGAATTGATCGAAATCTGGTAAATAAATGGTACAATGGATTCGACAACATTTCTATTTTTCGGGAAATTTGCAAAAATTGCTCAAATTTGAAAACAATAATATTGTTACACTCTTATTTTTTATGTTTGTTAGTTTTCATTTAATTTTCATATATGATTTTAATATTTTAATAATAGGTACGTTCAACAATTTAATTATAAATAATTTTATCTGCTTCAATCATTATTTATTATTAATAAAATGTCCTTTACATTTTACATACTTGTTTTTAAATGTAGAAACAAGGAGAATAGTTAGTAAATTTATTACCCTCCACTTGACACGTTTAATATATTTTATTTAAAATTAGTCACTGCTTGCAATTTAATTAACGTTGCTTACAACTATACCTACGTATTTCCTACATACTTGTACAATTTGTTTTAAAAAACAATACTCATGTGTTCAGATGCATAGATTTTTTTATAATAATAAAAACAACACAATTTTATGATGTGCAAATTATTAAAATATGTGTCGATTAAAATGTACGGGTTCAGTAATTTCAATGAAAGTAATTTATTTACAAAAGGTATACAATAAATAGCATTCACACTTCGTTAGCTATAATAATTATATTATTATATTATTTTAAATAATATTTAAGCAGAAAATTAAATAAATGTATTAGAAGGTATTCAGTATTCACAATTCAACTGTAGGCACAGTTTAAAATAAATATGTTCATATTGCAATGTGATTTTGTTTTGAATTCAAAATTACAGTATAAATTAAAAATACTATTTAGTAAATAATTCAATGTTATTAATCGTGCTCAGGAGATTTTATACAATATAAACTATATGACTTATAAACTTATATATCGCAATACATTTAGTTCCCAAATAATAGCTTCAAGCCATCGGATTTTCTTCATAACCAGTTTTATTATTATCTGCTGTACCCATACCATAATATTCAAATTATAACAAGCTAGTATTTTAATTAAAAATTGTTTTAAATCTAAAGAATTTATAGTTTAATAAACTCCAATTATAATAGAAAAGAATCGACAGCATTTTCATTCAATAACGAACATTTTTTTAGATCACATTCGTTGAACAATGGACTTCTATATAGTCGTATTAACATGTATAATGTATATCAATGCGAAAAAAATAGCCAAGAAATATATTATAGATAGTAATATTATTTCATAAAACAATTTCCGGAGACCAAACATCCAAAAACCATGGTTTAAAAAAAAAAGTTTTACACGCTAGTTGTTTAATATTCCACTGCGTGAAGTATTTGTAAGTGATTTTAAATATTTCATTGAGTAACACATATTTTACAGACTACAGTACCTACCTTAAAACTGCTGTAAAGTAGCCTTCAATTTGTTGTTATGCGTAATTATATACTTTTGTTTGAACAAAATTATACTTACGTGTTCTTTATAGTTGAAATACCGCAGAGATCATATTATATGCACATTACATTAATTGATGCGTTTACGAACGGGCTGTTTTTTTTTTTTTTTTTACAATGAATAAATTTGGCTTTCCTGAAATTACATGACGTCATGGAGTTTTATTCGATGACACACGAATGATAAAAAAAAAAAATTGTGCCCTAAAATTATTTTGGAATTAATATTCACTATAATATTTCGTAGCGTCGTCAAAGTGTTCCGTGTTTTTGTTTTAAGTGATCATTAAAATTAAACATTGTCGTTAATTTGCCACTGTAAAAAAAAATCATTCGACGTGAACTCTTTTTTTCGGTCGCATGTCGATTAAAATAGACTTGGACTTGTAACTCGTATATACATACATGCCTAACGTAACAATTTCAGGAAAATCGTCTGCGCCCCGAGGGTACTCGCACACACGTACCTATGTACACTGACACTGAAAATCCGCATTTGATTGCTTTGGCGTATCCGTTGGCGCATACAGTTCATTATGTGTAAAATCGCTTTTACGAGGATGTTTATGCCACTCGTTCTATACGTAAACACCCGTATTTCATGCGGAATGGCTATAGTTCCACCGGGGGGGGGGGGGGGGGATAAAGGTCATTGTTTGAATTTATTGTATGGAAAAATGTTGGGGTGAAATATGATTCCCACCGCAACCGCGTGCTCCGGTAAACGAGTGTTTGAAAAGTTTTGTTTTTTTTTTCTTTTTAACCGAGGTAGGTGACATCGTCTCAAATAGGATAAGTTATAATGGCTCGTTTCCGCGAGTATAGGTATACCTACATCTATATCCATTACATTAAAATTCTAATCATTTTTGGCGTAAACCTGTAATATACACTATTGCACTATTATTTCTATTATATAATACGTGATGATAATATTATAATGCCAATAAACGTGATTATTGTTATAAATGTTTTCGCCGTGGTATGCATCTAATACATATATATATAGGTGTGTGGCTTTACGAAATTATAATAATATGTAAATAACAGTAAATTCGTTGAGTATTACTCATAATTTACAATGTGTAATTAGCACGCCGTCTAAAGTGAATTACATTGTACCCGTGTGGCGTGTATCAACGGCAGTTGTATAGATAACGCAAATTTTGTGTCTCGCACTGCGTGCATGATCAGCGTAGACAGTAATTATTACTAATTTGTCGAGTCCAATTATTATTATTATTTTTATTATTATTTCGTTTACTTAAAATTTAAACGGTTATGGTGGAGTTTTGCAAATACTAATTGGCCGGTTGTCTTTTTTTTTTTTCAATCAATCGGTCTCCCGTAAACAGTTACGGCTAAATAATGTAGTATACCTTGCTGGTAGCTGCGATAAATTATGAATTTTCAATATATTATTTCCTTTAAACTACACAGGTGTACTCGGATCGGGCGGTTTTGATTTTCAATTTTATTTTATCAAAAAACAATGATTCATCATCGCACTCCATTATGTACATAATATTACTAGGTATAGGTATCCAAAAATCGACGGTTACAGAGTTATTAGTTTCACGTGCATTATGGCCAACAACCACGCACATAAATAATGGACACTATATTTTATACCTATACATTAATGGTATATGTTCGCTCGTAATATATTATCCGTCGTTGACTCTTCGCTATATTATTATACTATCCTCGTCTATCCAGATAGTTAATCGACCTACCAGTGATCGGCGCCCTTTATCTGTTTGTGTTTTACAGTTTATAACCGCTCACAGATATTCCTAGCTGTTGATTATCACTGCTTTCGACAGCCATCCGTGTAACATTATACTATTATTATTACGTGCTTTTTTCTATAATGTGGCCAACATATTATAATATAATATATATAGGTACTTTTTTTTTAGTTTTCGTTGGTTTATTTTAAATTGTGCAATGTCGTATCGTTGGTTTTAAAACGATCGATGCGTCTTTTAAACGGTACCTATACCTAATGTTTTAAACATCGGTTCGTTGGTTCTGTACCAAATACTTTTAATTAAAATTACGGTCGTCGCTGTGTACGTTTATTCTATATTTAATACTGTGCAGTTATAGGATATGAATTCTATCGGTGATTAAATTGCATGCGAATTCCTTTTAATGGAACAACTATAACTCTCACGTACCTACTTATGCAAACATATTATTATTTTGCTTAATATATATAATTACAAAACAAACTAAAAATATTAAATTAAAAATTACCGGGTTTCATATAGCGTATTACCTATAGTAATAAATTATTAATGTGCAGTTTCAACATAATATACTCGTCTACTGAGCCAACATAATATTATAATAAATTTAATTTTTTTACGTTTACTTCGTACCTAAAGTAGAAAAAAAATGTTATTGAATTTACATAAAATGTGTGGCAAACTGGCAACAGACGACCGTCTAGTATAATTATGTATATAGTGTACAATAGTATACTATAAATAATAAAAATATACCGTTTTGAAAAGTCTTTGAAACGGCGAAATTCACCAGCCAATAATATGTACCTACTGTAAATGCTGTCAACTTAAATGTTTAAAATTCTAAATTTTTTATGACAAATTCATTTTTTTAAAGTGAAATCTTAATCGATTCTTTCTTTGAATATACTATTTAAGTATTAAAATACTTGAAGTTCAGTTACATTACATTACGTAACTAAATAGTTGTATAGTTATCTTTAAAGAAAGCGACATTGTTGTGCGGTATACATGTAAGTAAGTACACTTATTAATCTGAAAACATGGAGTACGTATCCGAGTATGGTAGTAATGCAACTTCCATAATATCCTAATATGCAGATTCTAATCCTAATGCAATCGTGATGCACATCTTCGTGCCCATTATTCTATTGGATACTTAATGCGTTTTTCGCGTCACGCCATGTCACTGTGTTCTATATTATTATAATATGTATACATCGTAATCAACTGAGAGGGGGCGTCAAATCTTTGCTAAAACGGTTAAATTTTAAATGCATAAGCTGTCTATACGCGGA
This sequence comes from Myzus persicae, assembly GCF_001856785.1. NCBI lineage: Eukaryota > Metazoa > Arthropoda > Insecta > Hemiptera > Aphididae > Myzus > Myzus persicae. The sequence continues at coordinate 189,627 of NW_019102735.1, read as the reverse complement.
ACGACGTTTTTTTATCATCGTTTTTTTCTTTTTAAAAGGTTTATCATATTAAAAATCGCCGAACCAACGGTTGACGCAATAATAGAATTAATGGCGGGAAACGGCGGTTAACTCCCACCGACAGAAGGAAGTGTCTATATTAAACTTGGGTAGATTTTTATGAAATTTTTACGACAACGCCTTTATTTTTTTTCTCCCCGCTTTCGCACTTTGCTTACCACAAAAAGAGTACTACATCAACAAAAGCGAGGGACGCGCACTTTCAACAGATTTTTCTTTTAATCTAGTTTTATGAAATAATTAAATTGTAATAGTTGTTCAAAATGTTAAATGTGTTTGGGAGTGTTCAAAACAATCTCCTTGGTGATTATAATAAGACCCCTCATATAAATTCCAAATCCTATATTTTAACTATGTATTTTTCTAGTCATGAGAAAACAATGTTAATTGCGCATAAAACAGTAATCTATATTGGTAATAATCTATTACCAATTAATTTAAGATCCAGTGTTACATAATACAAAATATCCTCAAGATTTCACTGCAATATATATTTGTTTTTTTTATTCTTAAGATGTTTCATTTTAAATGCCATGTTATGATGTCTCGTTAAAAAAAAAATAGTTGAAACATCACCTTAATAATCGAGTAAAGTATTAAGTAAAATTCGGTTATTTATTTTTAGTTTTCAAGTGTGTACTCCACTTGAGAGATAATATGTTACAATTGTATCTTCTCAAACTCAGAATGACTATATAAACTGTAATTATTTGTTACTAACGTCATATACAATACATACATTTTTATACCATACAATTCACGAAGGTTAAATAATGGAATAAAACTATATACTTGTTTAAACACTCACGCATCATATAGGATAAACCAACGTACATTTTTAAATACACAAATACTGCTAATTTTCGTTAAATTTTATATCCTCAAAAATGTTTATAATACTTCTTGAAATATTTTCCTAAATTGAACACTATAAGATATAGGAACATAGGACTATAATGTATCTTACACGGATTCAAACAAGATGAAATGATTTTCAGTTGACTTTTTGTTTTTTTAATTGTGTTCTGAATATTACGAATTGTAATCATTAGTTTTAATCGTATAGGATTACAATTATAAGAAATTGAATTTTATGACCAATTGCAGAAATTGCTTTTTTATTCAACCATAATTCGTGGGTTTACGTTTATAAGCTATATAAATAATATAATGTACTGTTTATTTTAAGTATAGAGTTTAGACAATTTAGAAATATATGTATGTACTGCAGCATAATAGGAAATTAAATGCGAATTAGGCTTTTCACGGGTCACAGCAAGGATAATATGTAAATATCCGTACATACATATAAACTTAAGTGACAAACATATTATATTACACTATTTTCAAACTTATATATTTATCACAATGTTCTTCATCGCGTTTATCCGCATGGTTTTCAAGTAATTCCAGCATCTCCCCCCGTCATACAGGGTACCCGGGGGAAACACTGCCTAAAAGAATATATCGTTATACATCCCGGACCCCGGCGGTGACTTATAGAAAATAACGGTCTCATAGATTTCCTGTTTCCGGTGCCTAACTGCAGTTGGTACAACGGAGGTAAATATATAGGAGGACGAAGAGGAGGTGTACCCCGTTCGGTGACACGTCCAAACCCATAATTATAATGGTGTCAATATACGTTGTGTTTATAATAATAATGTGATGTATATATTTTGTATGCGTAATAATATGTAAAGGGCTGGTCGACCTTGTCACAGGCCAACGAGGAAACGCGTGTGAGTCGTAAATATTATATAGTAAAATGTAATAAATACAAAAAACGCCATTATCCGCGTTTTCAGAATCGAAAACACCTTCGGGGCCCGGCGCGATAATTATATGTACTTATTTGAAAAATTTTTACGGTAGTCTTTCGAACGCTTGACACTGATGAATAATCGCGTTTACTGTGCAATATATTATATAGGTACGTACGTGTAGAACCATCGTAAACGGGCGCGTCGGCGGTTGCCCGCCATATTATATAATATACGCTTGTTCGTAAAAGTATTATAAGGGCACACCAACGTTATCGCCACTATCACACGACTCCGTAGAGTAGGTACATATTATATATTATGGTCTGCGGATTATCACCGTAAACACTACATTTTACAGACGCCCAATAATATTGTTCTGCTGATATGAAATAAACAATATCATTCGCACAATCGTTTTCGACTCTTAAATATTAATGACGTGACGGGCGGACGAGAGAAAACTGAAAACAAGGTATACGACCCATATAATAATACGAAATATAGGTACGCCTTTGCACGATACATCATAATGAAATCATAAAAACGCTTTTACATATTATTATTATTATTATTATTATTATTATTATTGTCGTGTTGCGTGCGCAGAACGTAATAATATATTGTATACTCATAATACTATGTGATGCGTGCTTATAAGATCGGACGAGATACGATTTTGTGTGTAGGTACATAATGTATACAAATCATATACATATATAGGGTGTAGGAATCTGGAGGATTTGACAATTTTGCGCTGTTGAAATTCGCATATGTTTGAACAATAGTATGTCATATCCTCCGAATGCACCCTGTACCCACATAAGACGACGCTATGTATAAGGCGATGGCGACCGCGGTTTATAGCGTAGGTACCTATGTATATATATATGTGTGTGTGTGTGTGTGTGTGTGTGTGTGTGTGTGTGTGTGTGTGTGTGTGTGCTTATAATAATGTACACATTGTGAGTATGCGAAGTCAGCTATCGCGGTGATCGTGAAAAAAGTCTAAAGAGCGTATATAGAAAACCGATAAGATCGATCGGCTGCGTCGTTGAACACGACATTAGGCGTATAGTTATGGCTTCATAATAATAATATAATGCCGATGTGTTTACGAATAATATGAGCGAAAGTGCTGAATAAAATTGCCGCGTGGACGGATTTATTATATTATAATATATACATCGTATACCTATCCTATTATATTATGTATACGTATATATTGTGCACGTTTTATATACATACCTCGTCGAATCCTACGCGGTAGTCTCGGTTGTGATGGGGTAACCGCCGCAGTAATGGTGGGATAACAGATTTTTCCGACAGGAATTATTGTTATTACTGTATTGTATCTATTGCCGAACGGTGAACCTGCACATATATATATGTTATTCTCATGCGGACTGCTGCACGACTGGGGGTCGTGACAAAATGCAGGTTTTCGATTTTAACACAATATGTATTATATTATTTTATCAGTAAATTTTCGTGTTTTTAGTTTTTATACGATTTTAAATGAGCACCGGTTATCTACCGACGTTAATAAACCAACTACTGTAGCATTTTTTTGATTACGCGATTTCGGTTTTTATAAATTATTATAGAAATGTTAATTTATATTACTCTGAAATTTCATATTTTCAATAAACGAGTGTTTCGATAAAACCACTAATGTATGTAGAAATTAAATACCCTCGAACCAATATAGTTTATTATTTATAAACGTTTACAATTTTAAAGCTATTATAATATATACATGTGAGCGAAAATTGGCGAATGTTCTCGGCCACGCTGCATCTACTCCACTTAAAATGTTTAATGTTCGCATACACGCTGCATAGACTGTTGCATGTAATGGCAACATTTAATGTTCTTTGTTAGTTACTATATCATCAACATTTCGAGGGAAAACTATTTTAATTATCAGAATATGAAATTAAAAATAAACGGCGCCATTAAAAAATATATACTTATACTTACATGAAATATGATCCATGACAAAAATTCGCTCGCTGACTAAATACAGCAGCACTTATTGTAACAGGCAATAGAATCTAAATTAGGCAGTATAGCCAGTGTAGGGAACACCTACCAAAAGTGCAGATGGCCAAATGGACATAAATGGGCATTCGTGTTATTCGTGTACAGGTACATAATAATAGTGTTAAATTTTTTTCATTATTCCAGTGCGTTTCCGTGATATAAAGTCCCGAAATTAAGGCCTGTCGCAATTATACGAAGTCTCTACACAATAAATATAGATTCTACATATTGTACAATATAGGTATATCGTTTGAACCGAATGGCGTGTACGACTTTTGACCGATCTGCAGACATCCGACCGCGGAATCGTCACAGAGCACACGCCGCGCGTACGAGTATGCTATACACCAGCTACGTATCGTCTTGCGAAAACTCGAAAGTTGTCCGCCCTCAATAATCCGTATAATATGTTATGTATATATTTATGAGATACATGCGCGCGAGACAGGGCCCAATACTTCGGTAAAATCTTTTAGCAGCTCACTCGTAACCCGTGTGGATAATATATTTTATATACGACACGCGAGAAGTTGTGCCGCAGCGTGGTGACGATATATTATAGTATATTATAACACACGGAATGTCGGTCCGTCTGAGATATGATATTGAAATCGGCCCACACACGCCAATGTCTAATGAGCAGACAATGCGATGACGGCATGACGCGTGCGTGTACGGGCTAGCGAGAGTTATTACACTGTGTTATACATATTATTATAAATTATAATAACGCATCTCTCTAGTCTCTACTAATATCGACGCGCGCGCGTGTGTGTTATTATTGAAAATTAGTATGTCGCGGCGGCGTGTGTACCCCATAATAATGTCATAATGTGCGATCAATCGGAATAATATACACGTACCTATATTACATCGTCATATGGCATAGCGGCTGCGATTCCTCTGACGGGCACCGTCGCGACGTGCGAAGAAAATAGTATTTTCGATGTACATTTAATTGGACGCGTATATGCGAGACGCGACGAGTGAGCCCCGTGCCATCGAGACGGACGCTCGCAAATTGTCGTCTGTTTACGCGGTGACGAAAAAAAAATAATAACATATTTTGGCAAAGGGTTAAAGGCGTGATTTATTAATCTTACGCAACTGTACGCAAAACATTTGCTTTTGGTTAATTCGTAAAAAAACATTACCTAACCCAACTCGATTAAAAAAAAAATTTTTAAATCGTTGACGGAACGATAGCTATGAACCCCTATCATCCACCTTTCTATACGCGTCTTCTGCACAGTGCGGCCGTGTACAGACACACTCATCATCGTGTATAATTATATGATAAAATATATATTTATATATATATATACGTATTATGATACGCGGCGACACAAAAGTGCCGCCAGTGACGTTTTTTGTATTTTCTTTCTGCAGCCGCGTACGGATTTAGAACAAAAAAAAATCGTCAGGACCTCCTCCGTACGAACAGACATTATTATTATATACGCGTAACATATACCTACACTCCCGTCGCGATCGTAAATCATAATAATATAATATATTTTATAAGACTATTATTACGCGCCTCGCGCGCGAAAAATATTTAATCCGTTCGCGTGTACGTAAATAATATTATTACAATAATCTATTTCGCACACAATGGAATATTTATTTTCGTGGGCATCGGGGGTATACCTTACGCATAATAATAATAATAATAATAATAATAATAATAATAATAATAATAATAATAATATAATATTATGAGATGTTATCGACATCGTAATAAACTTTTGTCGTTGTCATATTTATTATATACAAACTCAGTCGGCGGCACTCGCCGGTAGCGCCTCGAGCTGTGCGGGATCTGGCGTATACATATAATATTTAATATTAAAAAAATATATTATATGTACATACGTATAGCACTATCGCAGTGCGTATCGCATTATAGGTATAATAGGTATGCGTGTGCCCGCTTTTCGGTCGCAATACACCTCGCGCGCTCACCGCCCGTCGAAATCTATTTGTTGTAACGCGTTGCCCGTAACCGACTTCGGAATTCGGAATCGATTCTGGTCGAACATTTTCGATAGGACACGATCTACATAATATCGTACACATACGTGCAGTGTGTAGGTACACGGCTCCGCGATCTCGGTCTCGGCCGACGCATAAATTATTATTATCCTTGGCTCGGGCTGTGCGCGTGTAGGTACATATAATAATATAATATGTGAACGCTGCACGCTCCAATATTATAAGACTCGTTCGAGATAAGCGTCTCCGACCGGACGACCGACAGACCGGCGCGATGTGTGTTATAAATTATTGTGACCATATAAATTAAAGCGAAATGCGATTCATCACAAACGTGAAAAAAAAATAAATACCCTTTCGCCTGCCCCCCCCCCCCCCGAGCTCTCGACTATTACCATGTAGGTACATTATTTTAATAATAATAATAATAATATACACTTAAGCCATATATACCTAATGCGTATACGATATAATAATATATTTATACATCATGCGTATATATACAGCTGCTGCAGGTGTTGTGACGTTATCGGCAGCGTTTATCGATATAATCGACAAATTACTATATTAGACATTTATATTGGGGGGGGGGAGGGAAAGGGAGTACGCCTAGATTCGGAGCAATAGTAGCGATTTATTTATATTATATGCATTCCTGCGGCTATATATACGAAACGATGGTCATATTATATAGTGCAGAGGTGGCTCATATACATCACATTATAATATAAATTTATATGCGTACCGCGAGTACGCGGGAAGTGAATTGGTATTAGGTTAACACGCGTGTATAGGTGTATGTAATAAAAAAAAAAAAAAAACGTAAATACCACAAACAGCCGGACGTTTACTGTATATAATAATATTATATCGGACAATTTGGAACATTTCGTAGGATGTGTATACGTAACGCAAATACCTAATATATGCATAATAGTTTAATATTATACCATTATCTTTTAGGCTCGAGACCGCCGCCACCGAGGTCGGTGCACTATTATAACACCGTCTAGGTATGCAGCGAATGATAGAATGATAATAATTAGTCTGCAGCCGCGTGTTTGTGACAATCGTCATCGCACTGTATGATATAATCATAATGTATATCTCCTCTCGATGGGGCTAGATTGCTGCAGTTACACCCCCCCCCCTCGACCAACGCCTCCCGAGCCTAACCCAACCTTCGGCGCCGGAGCTGCTTGTGAAATTCGAGTCACGATTAAAACGCGATATTGCAAGTTCGCGTTTCAGACGTTTTCTCAGAAGTAAGGCTGAAACCCTTTTCGTTCCCATATAGCATACATACATACCCACCTGTTTTTCGGAGAACTAACGGCGAGTGACTGAACAGTAATATTGTTTCATATTAATGGTTATTAATATTATGTTGATTTAAAGCGTGAACAGCATTATTGGCATCGTCGACAAAATTATAATTGTATTGTTGTCTATATAAGAAAATTGCAAGCAAATTTTATTTTTAAATTTTTTTTCAAACTGTTAAAAATGTATGATATTAATTTATTTTAACTATTAAAATTACCCAGTGCTGTTTATTAAGCATAATTCAAACCACTTTACGTCTTACCTATACCCATATATTAAATTGATTGAATTAAATAATTAAATAATAACTAGTAAAACGAGAATGTAAAATAATATAATGTTGCAGTATATACCTATAATATACGTATAACGTATTCATTATTTTATTGATTTCAAAACCATTTAAGACTAAAGTAATACAACCGCTGCAACTATTTCATGATAATATAATATGGTGTACCTATTATTTTCATTTTGAATATAGTTAAAAAAAAACCTCCCCGAGGTTAATAGCATTATTTTATAGGAAATAATATAGTATGTGCAATAATTATATTAATTACTTTTAGACTTCAGCTACAATAAATACGTATGGTAAAAAAATCAATCTCTACGGTACTATATACTATAATAATAGTATATAAAATGTGTATAAATGTGAGAGGTAATATAGTGTGTTTTAGGGTGGTGGTGGGTGAAACTCCTACCCTCGTGGGAGTTGGGGCTCGGTTTATTTATTTAAATAATTGTGTCTGTAGTAGTATAGTGAAATTGTCAAATTACCATTAAATAAAATAAATAAATATTGTTGTTGGAAACTCAAAAAGTTGTTTGCAGTATGGGACGTTGGTGGGCATCGAGGAGGTCCACCATGCGTCGAGTGTAGATGTATCTGCAAATGTGATTCGTTATAACGTACCAGCCATCAAGTACCTATATGATATACAGATTTTCTCGCGTTGAACAGTAAAACTGTTGGTGGTCCACCCTGGTCCACCCTGTACAATGGCACTGGTATACAATATTATACTATATAATATAGCTTCGCACTAATTTCCGTTGTGCCAAGGATGTTCTGAGCATTATAAGACGGACGTTTAAATGAAAAGAGAAAAAAAAACAAACGAAGTACGTAAGTCTCTCTCTCTCGTACATCGATTTGCAACTGTGTACAGTCTACACAAAACGAGCTATGGCCTATAGGGCGGGGAGGGGGGTGGGGGGATAAAAACGAATGAGATTTACGCACATAGCCGCTGATTATAGGTATATTGTATTGCGAGATGATCGAGATTAAAGCGCGGGAGCGATTTTGTCGAATTTCCGGAAGAACAGACGAATCTCGTCGGCCACGCCGCTTACATCGTATACGAGTACAAAATAATAATAATATAATACGAACACGTTTTAAAGCAACGCGGTAGCTAGCGGCGGCATCAGGCTCCACGCCTGTGCGTACATAGGATCGGCATTCGTTTCGATCAGCGAGCACAATACGTTTAATATTCCGCCTGTAAATTATAATGTATGATAATAACGTATTATGTAATGTCTTATCAGGGCCGGCAAGACACGCGGAAAACCATAATATATCCAAGCACTTGGTGCATGTACTATAGTCACTGTGCAAAAATGTTCACGTTCTGTGCAATATACATATTATAATTAAAACAATTAAGAACGTATCCCGGTCGTACGGGTATAGGTATAATAGGTAGGTACTAGAGGAAAAAACGATTGAAGTCGCGTAATTAAAATAATTTTAAAAAAACACATCAATCCGTTGTTTTTTTTTTTTTTGTGTGTGTGCATGATACTATTTCTTTTGCATTCCTCGATATTATTATTATTATGCCGTTTAGCTAGACTGTTGTAACTATAGGTATGACATAATATACGATATACCTAATACTACGGCAATACGCGCGCGAGAGGATCGGAATAATACGAATTCGTTTATTTCACGAGATTTTGAATAACAATTCCGTCGTTCAAAAGAGTGTATGAGCAAGAAATCCTGTCAGCCCGGGGCTTCCGTATTGTGTAGGTATATTTTGTTGTTATAATAATACGTATTATACTATTACGGTGTGTATTGACGTCGAAGGTCTTTATTATAGCGAAAACGGTTCTGATATTACATATAGTATTATGATGTTTTTGGTTTTTACTGCGATCCGAACGTTCGGAAATAATAAACAATCAAAGGCGCACGTGCTATATTTAATAATGAAAGGAAATCATAAGATCAATTACAGCCATTTCGATGGACTTTCGATTCCAACCGTCAATTACGAATTGCCAATTGTGTTTCCACGACGGTAACAATTTCCAATATCGATGTACGATAATGCGTTTCGAGTACCAGCTATACTCGAAAGTCAAAATATATATATTATTCGAATAACAGAATTTCTAGGGCGTTTATCTGTGTTTTCGAACTCCATAGAAATTGTTTTTGTTGTTTTTGAAATGCTTAAGAATTTAAAACTACGTACATTTAATCAAATTTCAAGTATCAAAACCTAAAATTTGACCTATGGTCTGCCTTATATGATTTTCTGCAGTATACAGTGTTATTATTTTATCACAGAACACTCAATATTTCATTCTACACTCGGAGATCGAACTCATACGATATATAGCCGGTAGGCACTCTCGAAGTACAACGAATCTCGATTGAAGAATCACCGCAACTGTATACCCTGACCTGACCGGTTTCAATAATTCGTCGTCCAAAGTTTTTGGGGAACAGTAATATGCATTTATTATTTGCCGTACAGTTCCATATTTTTACTATCCAAATAACAGCCGCAAAGATCCTCCATGGTCGCGCGGAGCGTCAGTCGTACGATCACCGACGCAGCAGCGGTCGTCGCCCAAATCCGACGGCTTTTGTGTGCCGTTTCCCCTCGTCATTATCGACGGTTTATTGTCCGTTTACGTGCATCGGCCACAAAAGAAATCCGATATCGTGTTATTATTATCACGTATAATAATGCACGCGCGCCCACAACACCACCCCCTTGCGACATTTATCGATATGTGTATATCGTAACACAGGCGGATCTCCGCCACGTGTACAATAAATAATACCTACAACGCGCCGGAGCTACGGTGCAGTTTGCGCAGACACCGGTTTATACGATTAACAGTATTTAGAATAACGCGTATAAAATATAAATTGCGGTGTGCAAATATTGCTGCTTGGCGGCGGCCCGGGATTTATGACGTTTCTTTTGGCAACGGGACGTTACAATAATAATAATAATAATAATAATAATGATAATACGCGATACCTATTATAAAGCCGTATGCAATACAATGACATTCAATGCGCGTAGACCGCTGCACATCATATTATACAGCATTTGGTATGCCTACCTCCCGTGCCTATAATATAATATCATAAGCGTCGCGTCTGCAATAACGTCTAAACAGTATGCACGTACGCCCATATGACTACGACTATATATTTATGTGTGTGTGTGTGTGTGTGTGTGTGTGTGTGTGTGTATGTGTGTGTGTGTGTGTGTGTGTGTGTGTGAATACGTGTGTGCGTTACGAGTTTACTTACGACCGAGTATATAATAGCCTGCCGGTGAGCGTTTAGTACCGTGAAAAATGGCGNGTGCAATGTGAATAATACGTGTGTGCGTTACGAGTTTACTTACGACCGAGTATATAATAGCCTGCCGGTGAGCGTTTAGTACCGTGAAAAATGGCGTTGCCTACGACGAAAGGCTTACATCATCGCAATAATGTTTTGTATTACACACACACATAGGTACGTCGTCGTCGTGTGCACGCCGATGTATAAAAATATACGATATTATGATTATACAGGTAACAGTCGTACGTCTGTAGTTGTGTACGCGGCTCGTGCCCGCCCGCAGCATATACCACCACCACCCGTGTAATTTGACGAGGAGATTACAAATATTATTGTGATAATTAGGTAGGTATATACTAATATAGGCATAATGTATTGTACAATAATAATATATATTATTGTAGCGACCTGCCCGCAGTGGCGCGCCCAAAGAGGTGGACCCCTGGTCCATATAGATTTCGATCGCCCGAGCGCACGTAAATCTCATAATATAATATGTTATATTATGCCCAATAAACGTTTATCAAAAATCAAAATGTTAGTAAAGTGTTCGGTGTAGATTGGTCTGATTCGTGGTCCGTAGGTTGAGGTATGACGCGTAAATAGCGAGACGTTTTACTTTATTATTAGGTAATTCAAATTATGTAGGTATTATACGTGTATTAAAATTAAAACAAATAAATGGCAATCGGTTTTGCGCACTGTATAATTTGTACACGTTTTTTTTTTTTGTATATTTAACGATTTAAGTGGTTTTCTAGCAATTTACTCTATGAGACTTTCTTGCGAATATTCTGGTTGTGGTGACAGGGGGGAAAATAGAAGAGATCGATGTAGAGATTAACGTACGTGAAATTAGCCATACCCCATAATTATATACGTATATTATATAAGTTCACACCCCGGTGGCCTCGGATCTCAGTGATTTATGCGCACGTCTTCAGCGCGAGGATGTGAAAAACTATAATATATATAAATTGTCGTCATCGAGCGGACCGGTTCGTTCGGGAACGAAATATGTATAATGCATCCATTGCTTGTAACGACTATAGGAGTGCACACCGTTGTGTGGCGATCGCACATGAATCATAATAATACGCGAAATCGATAGATCCCCGCTCTCCGTTCGTCAGCGCAGTGCACATATATATGCATACTATATTATGTTTATAGTGCTTTCGAGTTTCAATATCGTCGGTTCCTGTTTCGATCGTCATTTCTCGATTCCCCCGCGACTAGTTTTCGTTGTGCCTCATCGTATCGTTATAATTTTTTATATTATAGCACTGCGCCTTTGCCGAGTGGGTGGACCGTAATATTAAAAAGCGAGCCCGGCCGACGACGTCCTGTGCGGCAGGCGACGATTGCTCGCTGCGTATACGCATTCGTGCCGCGGCGGCGATGGTCAAACGATTTCGGTAGGCCGGCCTGGCCAGATGAATATTTAATTGTTATTGAATTAAAATACGCGTGGCCCGTCCGTCCGCGCCGCACATATTATAGGTGTATATGTTTTAAATTACGTACCACGTACGATCGTTATTAATACAATACAACACCTATGAATATAATATTACAATATCATCGTTGGTATGACGTGTAGACGCGTAGACGGCGTGTGTCCGGTCCCATACGCACTTAGGTGCGAGGAACCTATTTACATATTATAATATAAAATAATGTAATGTTCATGGTGTATGGGTACGTATTATATACGTAGTATAGCCATCATATTATAGCATCTGACACTATCCGACCATCGGATATCGATATTGTAGTGTCTCGTGAACACCGACGAATTATGATTTCCTCCCGTCGCATCACATGCATATTTTGTACACGATATTATATGACTATTGGGCGTTTCGTCGATTTTAATAAGTGTAAGCCTACTATTATGGCGGTGACTCGTTTCTGCAGCGGTCGACTACTCGGCTTTACAATCCCGTTTTCGATAATCCGTCTTGAATAATGTCTGTGCGCTATCAAAAATTGGAAAACTTTCGATAGGTGTGTATATATCGCGTACACACATTATTAATAATAATTGATTGCGTTCAGCTGAATCCGGGCCGAAAATCTTGTCTGTAGGCTGCTGTTCCGAGGTCTGCTGCAGGCCCCTATGTTTTATACATGTAATATATTATATACATACCTAATAAATCGACATTCGGACATTCCTATGCGGCTATACTAATATACTGCTATCCGAGAGCTCGTCTTAATACACGGACATACGGTCTTAATTATTCTCAATATCTGTCGAGCGTATATTATATTGCTATGACGTTTTCAATGCGGTGACTTATAACTTCGTTGCGTTTTGTTGACAAATTGATTTTTATAAATTTCCACCAACGATGTACAGTAAATATTATACCCGTTATGTCATATTATATTATAATTATATAAAATACCAAAACAATATTATTCATTAGTTTATTACACACCGCATACGCATCTCGCTGCGAATAGCGTTAACCAACTACCTAGTAGTGTCGGTTCTCTATCGGTGGCTAAAAAATAATAACTATATAATTTAAGTCTCGAATTGTACTGTTATCATTTAAATTTATTATGGGACATCACTCGCGTGGCATGACGTGCGGTTTATATCGTGAGGCAATATTATAATGTTGGGTATAATTTGTTATGTTATAAGATCGAGATGTTTTTTTTTAATTTCGTATTCAAACCGCAATTATTGTTCTTCTTTAGGCATAGTATTATATTACTTGCGCCAATATCGTCCTTTATAATGTTTAAACTACAACAACGGCACAAAATATTATGTCGTTCCGAAATTCTTATACCTATAGTTTCGGTAGGTACGTGGTCGGTGGCGAAGAAGACATGCTTCAGCAGTAAAATATACAATGAACAGCTTTGTGTTTATAAGTACATGGTAGGTATATAAGGAGTTAGTATGTTATTATATTTTGTATTGTATAATAATAATCATTATTATTATCGTCATCGAACCGAGACCACGAATCCACTATAGTCTATTATAGGTACCAGCTATAACGTCTGAATATTTTTAATTACCTATTGATTTTGTTTGTATGCGAGAGTGATATTATATTACACGCCGTTTATATTTTCGATTTATAACATGTTGGTATTTTTATTTGGCACAGCCGTCGTTTGTTGTCAACCCAAAATACTGCAGACGAGTTTTTCAAATAGCTACCTACCCGTCGTCTTAAATTGTATTTTAATTTACACTTACACGCATACACGCACACACGCGTTTGTAATAAAGTCTTTAAAATAGTAAAAAAAAACTAAAATAATATATTTCTTAGACTGTTGATATACCTACCGTAATATTATATAAACATATTATATTTGTATATATATGGACGCATTGGCAATATAATATACCACTCGTGTATACGACCAACTATAAACATTTACATTTTAGACGGGATTGGTGTATTGTACACGGTGTTAGGTGCGGCTGAGCGAAACAAATAAAACGCATTTATTTTTAAAATATCGAATAGACGTTAAACAACAACTGCTTCGGTATATGGCGATGGACGCGAAGGCGTTTAAAAATCGAAAGAAACAAAATAAGTACGATTTTATTGTTTTTTGAACACACAGGACATATCGTGCTTGCAGGAATCTCTGTATCATTATTCTGCTATACTATATACGCGAATGCACGTATAATAATAATAATATTTTCTGTGCAGTCCGTGCCATCACACAGTAGAAAACTGCGATATTAGTTGGAATTCTTATCCTATACAACAATATGACTCATATTATATGAGTACTTACAGACATTATAATAATGGGTAATAATAATACACAATATAATAGGTAATAATAATAATAATAATGATATTCTATCGGACATGAACCGCGAAAATTTGTGTAAAAAATTATGTTTATCGTCATTATTTCTTATTATTTTTTTTTTTACGAGTGGTCATTGTTCCAGTCGTCCATTTAGCTACCTATAGTAATTGCGGCACTACACATTTGCGTATTTACTCGTCAACGGAAGTTGCAGCAGTATATGTTTATCTATATTTACTTCGTCTATGATGTGCACTATCTGCATATATTGTAGTATGTGTGTATCACGTATGTATGAATGTATTTGTATGTATACAATGCGTAACAGAATCTAACAAATGTAATTAACTATGTAAATATGCAGTAGGTATGACTAACATACCTGTACTTATGAGTTATGGGTCAAAAACATTTTTTTTTAATCAACATTTTTGAAATGTCTTCTTTTAAATATTGATTGAAACAACAGTTGTGACAAAGCCATAGTTGATTATATATTTGTCGGTTATTTCTGTTGCACATTATATAATATGTATTGTATTATAAATTGTATGCTATCAAGTCTTGAGCGCAAGAGATATCGGCAGTTATAATTTCGTTGTTGTTCCGCTGTATAGTTAATTAGTCCCACGCCAAAAATCTCGTCCGTATATTTTAACACGCCGCACACGCCTTGAAAAATAAAAGAAAAGATATTTAAACAATTTGAAGGGGAAAAATGATTTTTTTCTGTTCGCTTTTACGTGCCCAATAGATCATTAATTGTCGTTAGTCGGCTGTTTGTTTTACACGTTCGACCGTGTCGGCAGAGCAATTAGTATTTCGGTCACGAAGTTTTTACTATACAACTGCAGTGTACCGAAAACTGATAGTAGGATACCTATAACCTATACACTCGTATACTATATATTGTATAATTTATTGCATCACTCATGTGTACATCTATAATATTATATTTATTTGTATTTTTCGAAAAGCATCTCATTGCATGATTTACGACATTTTCACCGCTCCGTATAATTCTGCAGTAGTGCAGTATACAAAAATATTGTCTCGCCGTCTTTGTTCAACGTTAAATAATAGAAATTTAAAAAGAATTTTTGAGAGAAGCGATGAGATGGACAGAGTATACAACTGTATATAATAATCGTGAATAGACGTAGATTTCTACAATAATATACTTGCACAGTCGCACGTGCAGCGTGTTCTTCTTTAAAAAAAAATATATATATTAGTCTAATAAGACGTGTGGCGCGCCAATCCCCTTTTATAATTTATACTGCAGCAAATGTGTATTCATATAAAATGAAGATCGCAATCGTGTACGAAAAAAAACATACATTGCCGGCGCCGAAATGACAATTAAATAATTATTCAAACGTATAATCGCGTGTGCGTTTCTCCCCCTCCAGCTCCCACACGACATTATAATTTCATGTTGGTTTTTGCATACGAATGTCAAAACTGAAATCTAAAAAAATAATATCCTAATAAACGGTCCGTTCTATCTTTTCGTTGAACAATCGACACGTTTCGCGTGAACATTTTTTATTATACACAACTACTATTTATATGTACATTAATTTTTTTCACGAGAACCATTTCTCATGCCTAAAATGATGCGTCATGGAGACACCGAACATAATATTATATTATGTAGAAAATAATAGTTACTTAATATTAATCTGCCTATTAGAATTTTACAATTATTTTAATTTATTTATTGATTGAGTACAATAATTAATAACTAATACGTACTCAACCTAATAATAACTATAGACTTAACTATATTACATGGTGTATTCTTCCCATGCCATGTTATATTATCATCGGTGTATAAAACATGAAAACTAAAAAACTACTGGTTTAAATTTTGATTTAGATTATTACAATTTTTTCAACAAAAAAAATAATGATATAATGTACAGATAAAGTGTGCCTCACTTGAAAAACATGACCGTTTAATACAACAAGACAATTTCTAAGTGGCATACAAATGCTAAAGATTTTAAAATATATATCGTTTAAGTTTACTTAAAAGCTCTACAAATTAGAATTAGACGGTTAAAGGATGACACGAGGATGAGCATAAACTTACGGTGAAACACTCTGTATTCATGGATTATGATATTGTAAGCACTCCGAAACGCTATGTACGTCGTATAATATTTATGTCAATATAGACATATTATAAAGTCAGACAAATCATATACTCATGTTTACCTATACATTATATTATGTTCATTGTTGGTGTTTATTACATAGGTGTAGGTAGATACTTGCTGGGAACAAGACGTTTATATTATATAATATAGAACAAGGGCGATACGGGATAACAATATTAGGTAGTGGCACACCGGTCTGTATAATAATCGCGCGTGATACATTAGAGTAATAGAGTATTGGACTTTTGATGGCTACGAGGCAAATTGTTTGCGATAATTTACTTTTGGAGTTCGCGGCAAATACTATATTCGGGTGTGGGTTCTGTCTGAGATTCAATCACAGTATTAAATATTTTTCATTTTTAAGGTTATACAGTATGTAGGTATCTGTGATCGGTTGTAAAAGGATAGGCACCTACGTAATATTTTCGTTGTTGATTTTTGTCTTCAAATACTCATAATCCACGTCGAAACGAAAGCATATTATTATTACCACCATAATATGTGTCTTATATATTATATTATACTTGTGTTTAAAACGTCGCTCTTCTCTCACCCCTTTCACGGAGAGCCGTGTGATTTTTTCTAAAATACGTATTGTTTAGGAACACATCGGATATCAAGATTTATAGGCTTCACACACACGTATTTATAATGGGCATTTTACCCATGTCAATTTATCCATTTGTCCACGGTATAATTAGTACTTATAGTACTTTAACATATTCTCCGTTAATGTAAAAATTAACACTACATTGTTATGATAATTGTTTTGTCTATATAATTGAATGTAAATTTAATAAAAAATATTATGCCCCTCAGATGTTGATTACATCTCAACAAAATACATAACAGGTATTGTTAATATAGTATTATTGTATTTACTCTAACATAAATCTACAAATTATCTAAAATATGAAAGAAGTATGTCATACACGACTATATAATGAATATTATAGATACATGGTTGACAATGCGTGCGCCAGCTTGATAAGTGTTTTTTTGTTTCATGTAATACCTATCTACTATATCTCTAATCTAAATATATAAATGTAATGAATAGGTAATAATTGAGGTTAATAATCAAATAATTCAAATTCCTTCGCCGGCAAACGTGTATCTACCTATACGTATAATATTATGACACTAAGCGTATGACGGCGTATTTAATATTAGGTACCAATCATACTCGTAAGTATAGACTTGGTGAGTTAACAAAAACGAGTAAAAGGACAGATGTGCGCGAAACCGCGATAAGTCGCGATATATAGGTATCTACTATTATACCAGATACCTGGTATGTAACGTACCTAACTTACGAAACGCGGCTGACATGCGTCATGCTTGTACGAGGAAAACGGCTTTTGTCATTCGTCGGGGCACGTTAATTTTTGCAGGTGGTGTGTCGTAATAATATAATAATTTACGTTTTCGCGATGTTTCTCTCGCGAACATGACGAAGCTCCGGCCGTGTCGTCGACTATAAAACTTGTATAATGGGTGCCGTAGCACTGTACTCGTACCCACATAATATAACGGTTTAATAGTCTCGAAAAGGCTGTTAACTTACAAATAATATATAATACAGACATACAGTATTTATTACAGTAATAATTATGAGTTGCGACACCGTTGCACGTAGGTGGTAGGCATGATGCGCGTGCATTACCGTGGAGCTTCTACGAATTTCGATTGCCGCAAAAACGAGGAATAGGACGGTCCCATCTGAACAATATTATGCAAGTATAATGATTAAATGATTATAAGTATTATTATGTACCTAGGTATACCGATTAGTCTACCACAGTACGTTTATTAGATCCCGGCACGAAACTAATAATATGAGATTATTATTCCGGCTATTTAACATAGGTAGGTATTGATAATAATTATTATACATAGGTATTATACAGGGCAATTTGTTTTTGGAATTTTCAAGTACGACATTATCTAATATTAGAGACCATGTTTTCAAATACCTATCTTGTATAACGATGACTTATAAGTTTTTAAGTCATTCGATAAAAGTGTATATTGAGGTGATATGAGTACATCATTCTTTTCAAATGATAATATTATTGCTCTGTTTTAATATCGATTGCAGATGATTTATTTGAAAATTGTAATTAAATCCAAATATGAACGAGTAGTTCCTACAGTTATTTAGTAAGAACTTTCTTAAAAAAAAAAAACAATTGTACATAATAATAAATTTGGTTACCCATCTTGTAGCGAGATGAGTGCCCCCCCCCCCCCCACACCATACCTTCAATATTATGTTACCCGTCGTAATTCATAAAATCTAAATCAATTTATTATTATCGAGTTTCGATCGAATAATGTATAGGTACTTAATTTTTTCGATAAGAGTTATTAATCTGACCTTGCCATGCATTAATATTTTTTTCATACATTTATTTAATTCGGTAAACTATGTAGCACCACAATATTTTGTACCGGCTACCAGACAGCAGAAGTCAGGAGCTACGGTGTAGGCAATTTATGCACACGTTCCTAGAATATTTTAAATAATATTTATATGGTTGAACACAATTTACTACCTGCCTTCACTAATAAACAACTCACTGGTAGTCTTAACTGGATATTCAAAAATGTGTTTACAAATTTCTTTAAAAAGAGATAAAAGGTTATAAATTATATCCATAAATTCCACTTTGGAAAACAAGTTTTAATTATTTATGAATGTACTATGTACCTACCTACATAATACCTGATCAAATTTATTTTAAAATAGATTTTATATGATAAGCCACACAGGCTTATATCATGTGTAATTTCTAAAAAAAAATATAGTTTAGTATAAAATAAAGTTTTTTAAATTATTGTCTCTACAACCTTCGAAACATATTATTTATAATTAACTAACATTATATAAGTCCATAAATTACTTTCTGCAATTCATTTGTAAAAGACTAAATGTATCTTCATAAAATATGTATTAAATACTTAAGAGCAGTGCATTGTAATTTATAGTCATTAATTTCAATAGAATAAAATATGAACATCTTTCATAGTTTTTGAATTATTTCATAAAGAATGCCAATGAACTTAAATACTGGTTAATTACTGACTATTACAATATCACGCTTACAAGTAGGTATATTAAAATAGTATACAGCCACTAACAATTAATAATTTAGTAAACATTTTTCTTCTGCGGTTAAGAAATTAAAAATCATATTTTAATTCAAAGCAATGCAATTTAATTTTTTTAGTATAAATGAAAATTTTACTTTTTTTTATTTATTAAAAACTAAAATGTATACATGAGTTTAAAAGAGTAGCCTTAGTACATACATCATTTTGACTCAATTGAACAATTTATTGTTTTAACACTCTTATTCCATTAGGTTAAATTACAAACATAATAATTGTTAAAATGTATTAATAAAATAAATGCCTTCATTTTAACGTTAGCTCAAAACAAATTTTATTGAAACACTAAGGATCAACATTAAAATATCAAAGTTCCGATAACTCAAATGTTTTTCTTGCCATTTTGAAGGATTTTAAGCTTTGTTCAAGGAACATAAGTCGAAAAATACATTTGTTGAATTTACTTATGTTGCCCTCAATTTGATTTTTTAGCAGATTATTTATCTTGTTAAAAATCTAAATTCCATATATATATTACATCTACTCTAGTTTAAGGATTAAAGACAACTTAATTTAATTTATGGTACAGAATTACTATTATTCAGAAAAAAATGTTTGATGACTCTCTATAATTTAATGGAGAAATTTCTCAGAACAATACAGTTGACAACACATTGAACATTTTTTTAATGGTGTATCAGAATAAAAATAATTGTGCCGTCCAACTTTTCTAACATGTGAGTAAAATAAAGCTAACACTTCATTTTGTACTAGTTTGTTCCACATCTACATGATGTTGCATTTGTTGATAATAAAGAAGTACTTAAATTCTAAATAATATAACCATTAAACTAACAAAATATTATATTTTGTTTACCATGCTTTAACTTTTACCAATCTTATACTAAAGAATATTAATACTAGAAATAAAAACACATCAGAGTTGCAGTAAATATTGGGTTTTTATTGATGTCAACACAAAAGTCATAGTTTATAACAAATTTCAAGCAATACTGCTGGCATTTGATGCGATCCTAGGCCATAAATCTGCACATTCTTTAGCTACAGGACCAGTAATAGCACTCCCTAAATTAAAATAAAAGAAATAACTAAGTGTTTCAATATATATAACAATAAATGTGTCTATTACCTTTCATTTCGCCTTTGTTGTTGACTATTACCCCAGCATTGTCTTCAAAATACAAAAACACCCCGTCCTTCCTTCTAAAAGGTTTCCGCTGTCGTATAACTACCGCAGGCATTACTATAATAAACAATGTATAAATTAATTAATATACACGTTACATATTAGAACACTATAAAGATGACAAACATATTTATGATATTTACCTTTTTTACGGAGTTCTGGCTTTCCTTTCTTCACGGTCGCCACGATCATGTCTCCCGATCCAGCGGCTGGCAAACGATTCAAACGACCTTTAATGCCCTGGACGGCAATGACGAACAAGTTCTTTGCGCCTAGAAATTACACGTGACAAAAATAAGTACTCCGTTACAACATTAAACACCAAGTTATACGTACCAGTGTTATCAGCACAATTGATGACGGCGCCGACTGGCAAACCGAGAGATATCCGGAACTTGGCTCCGGCGGAACCACCACGTCCTGAAAAAGCACATTATTTTATTATATTTGCATACATAACCTCATGCGCGGATGGCCGCAATGGCGGACAAACGCGTGTATGAAGTGAAAAACGTCAGATGAACGGCAGGGCGTCAACGCGTCCGGCCATACGACACGTACACACACATTTTTATCGATTTGGTCGTAAAGAAATAAATTATTAATATTATGAATGAGACGAAAAAACTTACCTCTTTTGGACATTGTGGTGTGCTATACGCGCGCGACTAAAATGAAAAAGTACAAACGAGACAAGTCAAGTCTCGAGAATGGTGTGAACACGCACGAGATAACCTAACAACACGGCAGCCGAAAAGAAAGACGGAATCAGTCGCGATCACAGTGACGGCAACTGAGCGCCACGAAATATCTCCCCCACCGACGGACGCCGAACACGAGCGCCATCTGTTCGACAGAAATCTACAATCCGCCGGCGTGTGAGCGCGCGAACACTGCCATAATTCAAACATTTCAAACACGGTTGGCAGCAATAAAATATTGCTACTGAATACCAGCGTTGTCATAATATAGGTTATAATACAATTAATTGTATTATTGTTATTAAGTCTGAACAATGAATAGTATTGTTATATTCATTGAACAACGTTGGTTTTTTTTCGAACTTACCGAATTGCAATTTTTTTTTTGACATCCGTTCAAATGCCTTATCGACGGAAACATTTCAGTACATTTAGCATAAAGTAAATATTATCAGTGAAAAATTGTTTATTCGGAAAGAATACTATCCCGCACACACACACATACACAAATCCCAATTATATTGGTAGATGATTCACAGAAAAATACTTAAGTGTAAAGCTGCGCATAATTACGAGTTAATATGTTAAAAATTAACCTAATCATTATTATTTACAACAAAACGTATTATGAACTTTTCACGACGACACGACTACAAATTACAACGGAATACTCAAAATGAATTGGCTCGTTATTAGATAAATTATTTATTTATTATTATTATTAATTTACATATTATTTATGTATAATGAAGACAATCTTCACTAATACAAAATTTACTTCGGCTAACAGTGTCTGAGTTTTTCAGTTCGGTATTTAACCATAAATCACTATTTGGTTTGTATACAGCATTCAAAAATTATTCAAATATATAATTGATCATCGTTGAGTTATTACTTGGACATACTAAGTAGTTGGAGGTTAGGTTAGTACATTAGTCTAATAATTATTGTTTTATATGTCTATAGGTCAGTATAATACTATAATGATCGTGATAACAAAAAATTATACGATATTGATAAATGGTAGTCATTATAACTGGAAATGTGATGAAGTGTAGGCACTGAAGAAGTAGGTACGGTCCTCTGTAATAATTCTACCTATATTATGGTGTATTATTGATTAACGAATATAGTACAATAATTCTGGACAAGGTACACTCAGAGGTCTGTAGTGTGTAAACCTACTTACAGGCTACAGTATTGTATTTTCTTATATAGTAGGTACATATATCGGAAATCGGCTACTGAATAGTACCTACCTATACTGACAGTATTATTTTTCATTTATTCATAATCTTAATCTGCAGCAAATCTGAAAACATATTTTATTTACTTATTTTATGTTATTAATATAAACTTAAAACATTTAGTCTTCAAATTACAGATTTATACGTTGAAAATAAAAGGCACCAAGGTGTGCACTCAACATTTAAAAATTATAACTAATGGTTCTTAAGTATAATAATTTATGTTGACCATTATAAATGTGTAAACGATATTCGAAATAACATGTAATTTTATTTATTTTGTTTATCTTATACTGACTTATACAAATCAATTTTAGACAATTCAATTTTAAATAGAAATTATATTAAATAATTACAAAATATTTTAAGTTCAAAAAACATTACCTTATACTTTTTTAGACAATGGGTTACTTGTTTACGGTTAAAATAATCATGTTGATTCAGTTAAGTAATTTTATACCTATAAAACTAAATTATTATTCGGGTTTTATAAAAGTCCGTGTCCATCAATAATGTATGGTATACTCATAAAAATTTTATTTTATTGAATACAAAACTTATGCACGTGCGCATACATACATATATTATATACGTATATAATATATCGCATTTGTATTATATATACATAATGTATATTGAATGTAGGTACATATATTTTCGTGCAAATACTAAAGAAAAATGTAATCAAACATTCAAACTCTAACATGAAAAACGTATAATATTTGGTTAGTCCTAACGTTTAAATAGCGAACATTTTACTGTAATATAATAATATGTTTCAATTTTTTGAAAACATTTTAGTGAAATTGTAAAATATGTTAATAACAAATAAATAATGTTCCTATATCAGTAGGTTATAGGTATGTAGAAATTATAAGTATACCTTATAGTATTAAGTATCTTATTAGTATTTGATATAAATAATTTGTGTAGTTAATATATTTTATGTTTTAGTTAATAAGAATTTGTAAACATCTGAAATATTTGAAACTCTTTGAAAGTTATAGATCATACTTTTTTGGGTATCTCATATTGAAAGCTTTTCAGGAATTTGAAAATATATTAATATAGTGTAAGGATATGAATCGATAAAAACAAACATTTTTACATAATCATAATTTATATTTTTTGTACTATCTTACTTACTTAATGTAATGAAATTGGTACGTACCTATCTAGTGTATGAGAATATAGTTTAATTAATTTTAAATATTTAGTAAGGTATTATGTATTAGATAATTTAATGTCTTTAAAAATTATAAAACATTTTTGTGTTTCATTCTTTATTAATTTATCATTGGGTACTGTAAAACTCTACCTATATAAATAGGTAGCTGAGATTTTACTTTAACCGATTTATCGACAATTTATTTTATCATCACAGAATGTACTGCTGACCAATTCAAATGTCATCTTACATCGTTTTGTATCGACAAATCCTTACGATGCAACAGAATAAAAAATTGTCAGGACGGTTCGGATGAAGAAAATTGTCGTATGTTAAAAACTACAACAGAGTCAAAATTTAGCTTGGAATTCGCCACACACAAATGTGTCACATGTCTAGCGCTAAATTCTTTTTACACATTTTTTTGTATAGTTATCATAATATACGAGAAGAAATCTAATTGATATAATATATTATATATTATACCTACAGACATATTAACAACACGTCCACACGATAAATATTTAGAGCTACTTATATCACTTATAAGTTATACGTATAGTTTTGCACTAAACATTAGAATAAAATTGCTACGTTAGCTTTGTACGCTGCAAGCATAATATTATATGTAAAAGTATATCTAAGCCTTTTTATGTAAAAGGTTTTACATAATATAATGGCACTTGTCTAAAAGTACGAAATAAATTATTGGTGGTGTTTTAAATTTTTAAAAATGGGATGTATATTTAGTATTGTCACTCATCATATGTATTATAATTTAAATATCATAGTACATTTGATAAAAATTGCACTTGAGGCTTTATGGAAAACGTTTGTAATTGTGTATTGTCCAGTATATGCTCCGGGTTAAATATTACGCTGATGTTAATAAAGTGATTCTAATGGAAAATTTGTAATAATGTTTTACAGCTGAAAAAGTTTGTGATGAAAATTCATTTTCATGCCGAAGCACAGCTCAATGCATTGACAGAAGAAAAGAATGCGACCAACGTATTGATTGCGACGACGGATCTGACGAAGAAAATTGCTGTAAATAATACATTTTATCATCAATTATAATGTTATATATTCTATAACATTTAATATAACTATATATAGTTATTAGTTAACTGTATGTATAGTAATTTATTTTAATTTTTAACAGCTGCAGAGCACACATTTTTTTTTGAAAAAATGTTTACTTTTATGGACAATTTATTTTAGAATTGTTTTATTACAATATGTATATTTGTTTATTTCCATTAGCTTACATTTCACCCCTATGATCGCTGATGGAATTACTGTCAGTATTTTATTTTTAAATGACAACTTAATTTTTTTATTTCATATTTTGAAGTGAGTGAAATGCTTTAAAAAAAAATAGTAATCTATAGGTTTATATCCAATATTAATGGGATAGTTTATTTTCATAATTTATTCATAAGAATTTAAAGTTTAGGTATGTAAGACACACAGGGCATATCTTGCAAGGTACACCATACGAAATTAGTGATCCACTAATGATTTATCTGTTTGTATAAACTTTAAATGTTTTTTCGAGGTTAGGTCATATCATATCTGTATAAGAAATATAAAAAATATAAAAGGTACAACTAATATTATACAATAAATTATGAACTATATTCATATAAATTGTATAAATATGTATTAGGTACCTACCTAATACAGCATACGGTATACCTAATAAGTACCTATTTGTAAAATAACACACCTTCTTAACATTTTTAGATTCATTAATATTCCTACAAAAATTAATGGTTTTTTATTTTTTTATTTTAATTGAAACAACATATACATATTCAAATACAAATATTTTTTGCTTTAACTTAAAATGACTGTATTTTTTCTAAAATAGGCGGTCCAAGATGTCAGATGGTTATATTACATAGTTGTATCTTCCAATTTATACATACTATCATTATCATACACTTATTTACCCATGCTTTATAATGTTTTTTTCCAGCTAATTGTGGCCCTGAAGAATTCCAATGTCACAATGGTAAATGTTTGACCATCGACAAAAGATGTAACGGAAAACCTGAATGCAGCAACGGCGAAGATGAGGTTAATTGTGGGATACCTGGTGGTGACAATTTACCCAATTTTGGTACAGGTACTATATTATACACTTACGAAATTTATAATCTTCTTCATTCTTGTATAGGAAGTCAAATTACTATATTTTATTGAATCTCCCGAGTATACAAATAAACTGTTACCTTCAATTTTGTCATTTTAACGGTTGTTGTCGCTTTCTAAAAATAACACTGGTGTAGAAATATCATGTCGCACACATATTTTACAATGTACCTACTACATGAAAATGTACTTGTAATATAATAATTGTACTTATAAAATGGCTTTTCACCAAATGCACACAAACTTCATATCATCTACGCACATCTATTTAGTTCGGTGTAGTTAATAATAAACCACAAATAAAATATAAGCAACACTCGACAAAGCTTTGTACCTAATATACACTACAATACCTATTACAAGTGTTAGTCACATTTTACGCTAAAAAGTTTTAAAAGGATATTAAGAATTTTCGTTAATGCTAAAGTTTAGGGATTTCATGCAATTCCATACAAATATTATTAGAATACAATATTACATTAGGAACACTCATTATATGACAAAATAAAAACTTAAATTCTAGAAAAATCAGAATATTTAAAATCAAATAAAAATAATAGGTATGTTTAAGTTTGAAAATTCTTCGCCTCTTAAAATATCTATTGTACACTGTTTTTATTTTCCAAGTACTAAATGAAACTTAATATTGATGTGGACTTGTTAAACACTGAATATTGCTTACTTTTTGGGGTAAACTATTTCATTGGGAAAGTTGGTAAGGATACAAATAAACAAGTGTTTATATTTTGTTTTTTTTTTAAACATGCTAAAATCCATGTAAACCTACGGGACTTGAGTTAGAACTGTCTAAAGGTTTTGTTTTATTTTTTTTTTTAACTAATTAAAAATCTTTTACAATTTCACTGAAGTATAACCGAAGACATTTTGGATGTTACAAAAATTAAGAGTGTACTTGAATACATAAGAAGTTCTTACTTTTTAAGACTGTTGTCAATATTTTTTGAAGAATTTTAACATAGAAAACTCTTTTGGACATTCTCTAGTTGGTTAGACCAGTAATGTAGGTAATTGCCTACACACAACTTCTTAGAAATGGTTGTGCTGAAATGGTACATTATCAATATTATTATACTACACTTGAAAGTAATTATATCAAATATTGAAATGAAAGTAGTTCGCTTCGTTCAGAATATAATAGAAGTGAAAAATATTTTTTACGATTAAGATTTGATGATAGTCTTACATATTTTGTTTTATATAAATAAATGTTTTTTTAGATATCTAAGGTGGTTACTGGTTCACTGTATACGTGTTAAGTGTCTTTTATGACCATAAACAATATAATTATTAATACGATGAATACAGAATAAGTGTAATGGGTGCGACAGTGTTAAGGTTAAAATCTAGTCATCTTATTAACCATGCATCTTACCTTGCATTATTTTTGAATTTCTTACCTAATTTTTATGATGTGGACTTAGGTCTTATCATCAATTTGAATATAATAATAATGTACTACAATATTCTTTTATACATATTACATAGAATAGAATATATTTTATAAATCAATTAAAAATTAATGTTTGTCGTCTTCGTCGTGTATGATTATTGAATAAAGAATAATGATTACTGATTAGTGATTAGTGATTATTAGGTATTCATAAATAATGAATATCAAAAGAATAAACTAACCTCAACGAATCAATCATTAAATACTCATTTAGATTCTCTGCTGCAGGATTATGCATTTGGATAGTTATCACGCAAAGTCACAAACACAATAATTCCTTATAAGCTATAGTAGCAAATTAGGTTATTGATATAGGTTTATGTTGTTCTTTACGACTTATACGTTATAGATGTGACAGTGAACCATAACTTTGACGTATTATACTCTTATTATTAATATCTGGACATTTCACCGTACCTGCAAATTACAGGCTACAATTCATAAAAACATTTGAAAAGGTTTATTAGGTTTTCTCCTGCCTGTGTATCACGTAATCTAGAAAATATATATGTAGATAATTATAATAGGTATATGTTATTATAACACTCATACATATATACTAGTTGATAATAACTTAATATATAATATAGTTATATTAATAAATAACATGTTATTTAATTTAATACAATTTAATACACTATCAATTAATTAACATGTTATTTTCAATGTTCACGTTCTTAATATTCTAATGCTTTTCTTGTGGCACGCTTGATGTGTAGACCCCATGCTCGCACCTTGCGCTGAATCAGATTTCACATGTGCTGACATGAGTTGCATACCCTTATCGAGGTCTTGCGACGGCCGTCCGGATTGTCCGGACGCAGAAGACGAGCGGAATTGCACAAATGGTAATAACATTAACAATAATAATAATACCTCAGTATTTTTTAATTTCCTTCGTAGTCATTAAGCGCGCACACCAGCTATACAAATTTTAATATATATAAATTATACTATAATTATAACATTATAATATAATTATTATACTATGAATTATGATTGATAATAATATAAACGAAATTTGATTTTCGATAATATAAAGAATATAATAATAATTGTTGTAACTTATAAGTACCTATATATATTTAATTTATAATTATAATATGACTATTATAATATATAAATATATATTTTACATTATTAAAGGTCTGCGCTTTTTTCGTTATTATTGTTTTTGCTTGTATTCTGGTAGTTATGTGATATATTGTTGTATTTTTGTTCTGTGGCTTTTTGTGTACTACTATCATGTAGACAGACCATCGTTATCGTCTGCAAACACTAATCAGGCGTCGTCAACAGCCGACATACCGCCTCCTGCAGTCGCCACAGTGTGTTTTTCCAACGAGTTTCGATGCAACGACGGCGGTTGCGTGAACAGCGATTACCGCTGCGATCGTATTAACGACTGTAAGGACCAAAGTGACGAATTGGACTGTGGTAAGTACGACCCGCTGACGAAACACGTCAGTCGTCTTCGTCATCGTGGCTCACAACGTTTTGCTGGGGTGGACCTGCTAAATTGATCGAATTCGATAAGAGCTTTAGGCTTTGCCGTCGGGCTTATATATTGTGACTGTGTATAAGTATTGCGTAGTTTAAAGACAACAACATGTTTTTTTCTTCCATTTAACTTTATAATATTCCATATTTACTTGCTTAGAGCAATGAGTAGGACAAATATGTTTTGAATAATAGAGAGAAAAATATTTTTACTTTTTAGTACACCCACATATTATTGATGAAGTCCAAGCTTGGGTAGCCTTATAGGAACACCAACGATAATTAAATTTCAGCATTTGTTCGATTTTTTTATTTAATAGACCTAACTAAACAAAACTCTACAAAATACAACATATTTTTTTTAAAGTTCTGAATATATGTTCAGTGTACACGTGAACATATTTTTTATTTTATTTTAAAAAGGGTACAAAAAAAATAAGTTTGAACCTTATTTATATTTACAGTCACGTACAACAAATACAATTTGAATTAAACTTTGAAACTTTAAGCAAAACCCAATATTTGTATAACCTTACTTAAGTTTATTTTTCTGTTTATATTTGTTTTTATGAGTCATTCATATTTGGCCTATAATATAAACTCCATTTACTTAGGTGTACCTAGTATTAATCAAAATTAAACTAATATTAGGAGGTTAGTCCAGTTTCTTATATTGTTTAACGTAAAAATTAAACTTGAAAATTGTTTAAATTATCATTAACCTAACAAATTAATTTCATTTCATCAATAAATAATATGTGCTGCACGTTCGCTCATTACCTATAAATACTATGTACCTATATAGGTATTAGGTTTTATCATTCAACTAATACTACATTATACTAAGCACATCTCATTTAAAGTTCCTATTTCCAGTAAATTATATCATTTTAAAATAGCATGGAATTCCACCAATCCGGTTGAAATGGGAATTGTTTTAGATTTAATAAATAGCGTACGTAGTCAGTACCTAAACAAACATGCAAACTTCATTATTACACTATTATATACAATTACTATATTATAATAATGACAACGATTCTCCATCAACATCTTATTTAAAATAATTAGAATATCATACGTCATTATTCGTTTTTAATTTGTGTATATTAGTTTTATAATTGTTTTGTCCACAGCACCCACAGTTCCGGCAATTACGACCCCTAACATCACTTTTATTGATACCACCACTGTATTATACCCGCAGTATCAAAATCCTTCTGTGTTCGTGACCTGCAACTGGAACGAATTTGCTTGCCGCAACGGTCGGCAGTGCGTCCCGAAATCGGCGAAATGCAACAACAACTACGAGTGTCAAGACTTTTCGGACGAAGATAATTGCTGTGAGTTTAATACACAAGGGAATCAACTGGCTACTAAATAATAGTGTGATACTCAAAAGTTTACAACATTTACAAAATTAAAAACTCACATGTCCCAATCATCACGTTTTTATAAAAGTCTTGAATTGTTGATCTCTGAAATTAATTGTCAACTATTTATAACTATAATCCAACACAAATTTATAATTTATTAATTATTTTACACAGACTTTTAAATTACCTTCGTTAATATTTGTATATAGTTTATTTTTGTTTTACAATTTATATATTTTATATTATATTCTATAAATCGTATTTCCCACCAGTCTACGTTGATAATTTTCATCTTTAAAATTTTTATTTTATTATTGATTATTATCACTCATGTTTAAAAAACATTTTTTTTAGATGGGGCTCCAGATGGTTTAAATTTAAAAACATATCCCAATGAACAAACCATTAAAGAAAGTAAGTGAAATATTTTATCTTTGTTATAAATTTATATTTTAAATTTACCTACTGTATAAATTTGTACATACTACATTTTGCTGAAACATATCAGTCAATAATACAGTTTTATTTTAATACACCTAATCATAATGAACGAAATCGCACATATAATCGACACCTGCAACTAAAATAGTTCATTATGATGACATATTTTCAAATATTTTATGTTTTTCTGGAATGCAATTAACATATTTTGCATTTAGTATCTACATACTAGTATTAACCAGCTATATTGCACAATATTGCTAGATTTGCACAAATCCTAAAATCTAAAAATACAAATCATTTAATCGTATCTTTTTAGAAACTTGATTTATTTAGGTTAGATTTAGTTAATTATATGGTATGAAAACAACACCTTGTATAATCAAAATGTTTAGGAACGAATAATAAATTATATTACAGTGATATTAAATATCATCTAATTATTGCAAATTTGGTAAAAAATTATTATTTCCACTGTTAGGGTTGTTTACTTAAATAATGATATTTAAGTTAGTTCTTATTGTTTGTACTATAATATAACTAAATAGTTATCATTTAACCATTAATATTAATGCAATTTTGTATTTTTGTTTATTTCCCAATATGCACTCTATTTTTGATTTCTTCTTACTAGACTCTAAAGGTAAGACCATTTTATTGGATATTTCTCGGGTGTTTGATTTATGAATATTTTTCGTCTGCATCACTATGCTGAATATCATGCATGTCAGGGACTCATACAATGTGAATCACAAAACATGTAGATGATATTTAAATTATTTAACAGTTTCCTTACTGCATGTAAAACATATATTATATACATCACAAAATACGCATAATGAAACTGCGACATATTTGTATTTTTATTATGATGTATTGTTTTTAGGACGTTTGCATGACAATTATTTGAATCATCTACCAATGCTATTACATGACCTAAACTAATATACATTTAAATATATTAAGATAAATAGCTTTTGAGAAAAACTATACAATATTCGATAAATATAATATGAAATATATACATACTAAAAAATACCAAATATACAATCAACGTCAGACATAATACCAGAGAAATTAAATGGTAATCTTGATGACTAGATGAGATTTATGTATTGAATAAAAACAAAAAATATAGATTACAATAAAAAATATTTTTGTGTATATACCTGCTGTATTTTCCGTAAAGTTATTGCTTATCATAATACTCTGTAAGTAAATTCACTATTTGGGTGTACAAAATAATTTTACTGTCATTATTATCATGAGTATAGTATGAGATTTTAACAAAATCTCAACACAAAAATAATTGAACTATCTATCTGAATGTTTTGAAAATTATAATTACTTTTCATCTAAGCACGATAAAAATATTTGGAATATTTAAATATAATTCATAACTATACAGAATTTAGATAATGCCTTACAGGTAACGATTGAAAGTGTGACTATAAACTTCTTGTCTAAAAAGTTGAAACTTTCTAAAAAAAATTTAAGAACTATCGATACCTTCTTTGATATAACGCTTACTAGTCAATTACTAAGCTAATGATTTCACTTATATACCATATTGCTTAATAGTAAAATAACATTTGATTACTTGGTACTTTACATACAACTTAATATTATACATATGAAGGTATTTGCTATTTGTAATATAAGTAGATATAATTGACGATTAAATAATGATGGTCAATGCGTCAATTTAGTTAATTTTTTTACTTAAAGCATGCATCACAAAAATATTTATTTTTACCATACAAATGTTATACAAAACTTATAAACTCAAAACTTTACATTTTTACGAATGTGGTAGAATCGCGGAGCTATTAAAAATGAGGGACGTAGATCTCAGAAGCGGGATAATCTCCCATAATTTGTGATGTTACACTATAGTCTTAATCATTAACAATGCGTAAAAGTAATTTCTTTTTTGAATAACAAAATAGTAAAACTAAAATATTTAGTTGTACATAGATGTCTGATCAAATTATAGTTGCCTATATGTATGATGTATTATGTATTTTAATAACATACCTAACTATTATTAGTGTTCAACGTTTTTTTAATTCTTTATTTAGTTTTGCATGTTGTTCGCATGTTATTTTTGGTTTGGGTTTTTTATTCAGTATAGTTATATTTTACATTTATGGACATTTATATTTATATTCGTTGCGTAGACAGAGAAGTAGTATTTCAATGCAGAGATGAAGGCCCTCTGAGAGCACCTGTTAGATGGTCTCGGGGCAATGGACTATATTTACCTCACGGATCTAGAGACATTGGAGGCCGATTAGAAATGCCAAATATAAAGGTAAATTTACATTTACTTATTGTTCATCACTTAAAATGCTAATATATTTGAAATAATAAAGGTTGAACACAGTGGCACGTACGTGTGCGAGGCAACCGGTTTCTCTGCTTCCGATCCTGGATCCCGTGTATCTGTCTTCCTAAAAGTAGAACCATGTAAGTAAAACATCTAAACATTATGAGTGATGCATTTAAATTTAAATTTAAAAAAAAAAAATACTTACCGAATACAAGCTGCCCGGAAACACAAACATAAAATACCAATTATAAATAATAAATGGAAATTTGGTTTACCTGCAACAAGAAATTTTAATATTAATCGGTACTCAGGTATGTAGATAATTGAGCCAAAGTGCATAATAAATAAATTGGTTTTATTATGTGTAATACTTACTATAAAATGTATTTTTTACTTTGCTGACGTTTGTAATTGATCTAAATGTAAGTAGATTATATTATTTTAAAATCGTATAATAGGAACCTATCCAAATTAAGAAAATATATAGATATAGGTTATAGGTATATATTTATGAAATAAAGAGCATTTATTGTATTCATTTAATATTCCTATAAGTTATTTACGTTATTTAAAATGTAAAGAGTTATTATTATTTATTAATACTATCATGAGTGAATGGCATATTATTAATTAATACATTTTTAATTAGTAGCTATAAGACTGATATACTTAATAATTTCATATTTTGTTATGTATGTTCGACAATCTTACGTTTCTTCGTATATAATATATACCTATGTATATATTAAATACAAATACAATTTCTTTCCATACATATTTTTATTTATTTTAATATTTAATATAATATTTATGACATATTTCAGGGATTGATGTAACGGTTCGGCCATTAGAATCTTGTGGTTTAAATGAAGCTACGTGTTCTAATAAACAATGCATATTGAAGACAAAAGTTTGTGACGGTCAAATAGATTGTTCGGATGGATCAGATGAAACCCGTTGCAGTATGTTTAGATTTAAATCACTTTATTAAAAATACAAATACCTATAAGTACGTAGACATTTTTAAAATTATTGTAATGTTTAGATATGTTTGGATGTCAACCCAACGAGTTCCGCTGTAGTAATAAAAAATGTATACTTAAAACTTGGGTGTGTGATGGTCAAGATGATTGTGGAGATAATTTTGATGAACAGAACTGTGAACAAAAATTATCGGGTGTGTAATGAACATTAATATATTTATATATATGGTTTTTTTGTTTGTAATCTACTGATATAGGTATATATATCTATACCTACTTATTGAACGTTGATATTGTAAAATCATAAATTATAATTATTTATATGTAATGAGAAGTAAAACACTATTTAACTAAATTTTTTTATCATCTTATAGATTCTCGCTGCTTGTATAGTGAATTCGAGTGCAGAAATAAAGAGTGCATTCCAAAATCATTCCAATGTGATTCTCAAAGTGATTGTTCAGATGGAAGTGATGAAATTGGTTGTCGTAAGTAGAATAATGTGTATACATTAACTGTTATAACTATACTCTATTTTAATGTTTTTTTTTAAATTTAATATAGTTCCTGTACAATTTCAAACTACACCACCTCCTTTGATAACACTCGAAATTGGTGAAGTGTTCATAACAACATGCAAAGCGGTTGGTGTACCAATTCCAGAAATATCATGGCGATTGAACTGGGGTCATGTTCCAACAAAATGTGAAATGACTAGTGTCAATGGATTTGGTACACTCACTTGTCCTAATATTCAGGTATTTATGTTTATATTGTAACAATCATTTTTACATACAATTTTGTTTTACACTTAGTTTATTAACTAATATGCACCTATTTTTTTTATTTTAGGAAGCCGATCAAGGTGCATACAGTTGTGAAGGTATCAACATTCATGGGTCTGAAATAGCTGTACCAGATACAATATTAGTAGTAAAACGACCTAATTTAGTTCAGCCAACCGCATGCCCTAAAGGAACCTTTAATGATATAGCTCTATCTCAAAATGATTGTATAAACTGTTTTTGCTTCGGAATCTCGAGTAATTGTAGAAGTTCCAAACTCTTTAAGATTCAGGTTTGAACATCTCACTTTATGTTTATTCCGATATATATATAATATAATATAATATGTTGTTTCTTCTAGAATACACCATCATTGCATCAACTTAGAATAGCTAATGTTTACATAGAAGCTTCTTCATTTAGAGTTGAACTACAGCCAGCAAGTTCTACTGCTCATCAAATAAATGTTAATGGAAACGAAGCTTTACAAGTATTTACAGTGAATAATGCTTCAAGGCAATCTGAAGACACATATCCATACTTCAAATTCCCTGAAAGCTATTTAGGCAATCAACTTAAATCTTATGGGGGATACATATCATACATAGTTAGATATGAGGGAAATGGAGATCCGATTACATTCACACCAGACATTATTTTGATTGTAAGGAATTTCATTTTTAATTCATACTTTTTAATGAATAATAAATGATACTTAATTTTTTTTCACTAGGGAAATGGTGTTAAACTTATGTACTTTGGAGCGGAAACACCAGTAGGCATAGACACAGTTGTATCAGCTAGGTTATTTGCTGATGTTTGGAAAAAAGAAAGTACTGGTTTTAGTTATTCTGATAGACTAGCAACTAGGGAAGAAGTTATGATGGTTTTAGCTAATGTAGAAAATATTTTAATCAGGTATCTATTCCATTATACATTTTTCTGTACAATTTGTATTAATATTATATTATATTGATTGCTCAAAAGGGGTCAGTATGTTTCTCAACAATCTGAAACAAACATAAAACATATAAAAATGGATTCTGCACAAACAATGAAAAGTGTGAATGAAAATGTAGCATTTGTTGAGGAATGCCAATGTCCAGCAGGTTATACTGGTCTATCATGTGAAGTAAGTGCCAAATGTACTAAATACAAGTAAATTTATGAAAAATATGTATTTAATAAACTATATTTTTTTCAATGCTCTTAAATATTTTAAATAGTTTAAATATTTAATGGTTTTTTAAAGAGTTGTGCTCCTGGATATGTACGAAGACAACAAGGTTCCTGGTTAGGACAATGTTACAAAGAAGACACAGAAGTCTGCCCGATAGGAATGTATGGATCGCCGCCAAGAGGAATACCTTGCAGACATTGTCCTTGTCCCTTGACATCGTCCGGCAATCAGTAATTAACATTTTTTTTTTTTTTTATTAAAATTTTTAATCCTTTTTTTAAATAATTACGTCCTTCAGATTTGGAAAAGGTTGCTACCTAGACACTGATGGGTTACCGACATGTAATTGTGTTGATGGATATGTTGGACGAAGGTGTGAACAATGTGCCCCAGGATATTCAGGCAATCCTTTACAACCAGGAGATTATTGTAAACAAGGTAAACAAACTAAAAAATAAGATTACCATTAAGGGACAAGGCTAGATATGCTGCTGTGTACACATTTTATAATTTATTAATTTTTCAGGTGTATGTGATGTAAGTGGTTCAATATCACCATTCCCCGATGAGAGTACTGGAAAATGTGTCTGCAAGGTAAGTCTTATACATTTTATGTTTCTGGAATAGTTAAAAATAATTCTGCTAATTTTTATTTGCTAATGCTGTCTTATTTACTGACACTTGTGGTAAGTATAATTTATAATCGTTATAATAAAATGTTTTTCCTATTTTATGGTTTTAACAAAAAAACCAAAAATCATACATTAAGTATAAACGTATTATTTTTCATTAATTCCTAATTAGGATTATACAACTGGTGATTTATGTAACCAATGTAAGGCTAACACGTTCAACATAGCACCAGACAATCAATTTGGTTGCATCAGCTGTTTCTGCATGGGTGTATCCAATCAATGTACCAGTTCCAGGCTGTACAGACAAGAAGTAAATGTTGCCTATTTGACTGATGAGATTTTTTACTATGTATATAAACTTTTAATGTATAGGTGCACGCAACATTTGCAAGGACCAACCAAGACATAAAATTAATTCAGCGTAAAAACTTTGTTCCGTTACCAAATGTAGAAGTGGATTCAAGCACAAGAGAACTTGTTTACACAGATTTTCCACCAGGCAGTCAAGAAGTATAAATTATCACTGTTAAATTCTGTACCTACTAGAATATATTTTTTATATGCCATATTATTATTAGGTATATTATTGGCAATTACCTCCACGGTTTCTGGGAAATAAAATAACTTCATATGGTGGTTCTCTGAGCTACATCTTAAGACATGTTCCAGTTCCAGGTGGTCAATCTTCCAAAAACAGTGCACCAGATATTGAACTCATAAGTGTAAATATTCAATAATTTTCCCAAAAAAAAGCATTTCTGTTGTCATTATTTGTTCTAAAATTTCAGGAAAACAAAATCCGATTATTGCATTATAGTCGGGAAAACGTAGAACCAAATACTTTAAAAACGACTTCAGTTAAGCTATTAGAACAAAATTGGCAACGGCCAGATGGGCAGGTTGCAGATCGTGAACATTTATTAATGGCCTTGGCTGGTTTGAAATCCATATTAATTAAAGCAACTTACACAACTGGTACTAAAGAAGTGGCGTAAGTATATTTATAATGGCTGCACAGTGGTAAAAAAAATATGCTGCTTGATATTATTATTGATTATTATCATTTTTCATCACAGGATACAGTCAGTAACGCTTGAAATCACTGATTCATTCAATACCGGAAAAAATAGAGCTGTTGAAGTGGAAGAATGTTTGTGCCCAGAAGGTTACAAAGGTCTGTCATGTGAAGATTGTGCTGTGGGCTACACGAGAAATGGCCAAGGTCTCTATTTAGAAATATGTGAACCATGCACATGTAACGGTCATTCAAACCATTGTGATCCTGACTCTGGAATTTGTGTTGTAAGTCATCGACTGATAAGTTAAATATAATTAATTATTCACTAAGATGTATACTAATAAATTCTGAACTTATAGAACTGTCAAAATCATACAACGGGAGATACATGTAATGAGTGTTTACCTGGTTATACAGGTAACCCTCTGAAAGGCATACCATGTGAAGCCAATGAAGAGATTCCGGTCTGCGATTGTGATTCTCAGGGCACTTTATTACCTTGCCAAGAAAATAGATGTGTTTGCAAAGTATAATAAAATATATAATTAATAATAAAAAAATAAAAAAATATATATAAATAATCAACATTTATAGACCAATGTCGAAGGACCTCGTTGTGACCGCTGTAGACCGGGTACATTTGACTTGTCAGAAAATCACGTAGAAGGATGTTTAGAGTGTTTCTGTTCTGGAGTTTCTCAAAACTGTTATCCTTCCAATTTATTTGTTACTCAAATTCCAATGCAGTTATTTGGACAAAGTCACGGCTTTACTTTAACTGATAGGTATTTGTTATAATTTATTTATATTTGGTTAATTTTCTGAAATTAAACTTATTAAAAAATGTATTTTACCAGTACTAGAAATAGGTTCATTAAATCTGGCTTCACAACTGATGTGTCAAGAAACGAAATTGGTTATGACTATACACCTAATCGCGGAGAACAACTATTTTGGTCATTGCCATCTTCTTTTACGGGAAATAAGGTATCACATTATAAGTTTATGGAAATTATGTTTTAAATAATAAAAATTTATGCACAATTATATGGATTCTATATTAAATTTAGATTACATCTTATGGAGGTTTTCTTAACTGGACCCAACGCTACACCACATTTCCAGGGTCTACAATACGTGATGACACCGACATTATACTTGTTGGAAATGGAATATGGTTATTTAAATCAAATGATAAAAAAGTTCTGCCAGGCGAATCAACCGTACATATATTTTCACCTTTAAGTCTATATAAGTGAATATTTGTAAGTTATTATTATTATTTTTTTTTTAGGTGCTAAATACTCATTTAGTAGAAAAAGGTTGGCGTCGATTAATTTCCTCAGGACCACAACCAGCATCAAGAGCCGAATTTATGAAAGTACTTTCGTCTATTGAAGCCATCCTAATTCGTGCGATACATGCTTCTCAGACTAATAGAACATACCTCAGTGATGTAAGTTTAGATACAGCTATTGAATCGGAGACTGGGGGCCAACGATCAACCAGTGTTGAAATATGCAGATGTCCAGTTGGCCATAGAGGAACATCATGTGAAGTATGTAGAATAATCTCTTTCAAACATTCAGTATTCTTTATCAAATTATTTTTCAAATTAGATATGTAGTGTTGGATATTACAAGAACACCAATGACCAATGCACAAGATGCCCATGTAATGCTAACGAAGAAAGCTGTTCACTAGGCTCAGACTTAAGAGTCACTTGTAATTGTCTCTCTGGATACACAGGCCCTTCATGCAATACTTTAGGTAATACATATATTTTATAATTACAGTATATTTTTTTTAACAAAATGCATTGATGACATAATCACGTTTTCGAGAATACCGGATAACTAAATTATTTTTCACGTATGAAACACTATGTTATTTTAGATTAATACTTAATTGTAGCTCATTAATTTTAAATAGTTTAAACATTTTTGAATTGAACTTTGAAAAACAAATATGAGCTTTATATAAACATATTGGAAGGTGCCTAATGCACGCTTATTGGTATGTATTAAGCAACAATAATCAATGATAATGCGTAGTTTAAACAACAATTAACATTTGAACAAATCTCCGCATTGATATATTCAAGTGCTCGCCAAAAAACAATAATTATTAGTTCATCAAATTGGGATTTAAAAAGAACCGTTGGTATTTTCCAACTTTAATTCTTTAGGGTATTTTTATGGACATATACTTCTATTGGAGTTGTCCATGCTGAAAATTATAATTTAAATAATATAATTAGACCAACTATGTTTAAAAAGTCTACATTAAATGTTATTTGAATTTGGCATATCATTATTAACACCAACAATTAATAAGTTACATTTGCCTACAGGCAACACTCTTAGATCTAAATTAATAACACAAAAAAATTAATATAACAAACCCAAAGATAACTACTTAATAATGCTTCCAATCTATTAGGCTTATTTTCTAAATTAAGTGGTACAATAACTGATATATTTTTATTTGCAGTTAATAATAGACTAACAACCACAACCACAACCAGAACACCACCACCACTTCCACAACCAGAAATTTATATTCAAATAACCGAGCCAAAAATCGAAATTGTTGAAATAGGAAATACAGTCACATTACACTGTGCTGCCAATTCTCGCCGTTCACAAGTAAAAAATTATTTATTTTTAATTTTATAAATACCTTGTAACATATTTTGCATGTGTTTTTTTAGAGAATCAGTATAACGTGGTCAAAAGAAAACGGTTACTTACCATCTGACCGTGCACAAGACAATGGTTCAGGTTACTTGTATATAACTAGTGTAGAACCTTCAGATAGTGGAGTGTATATTTGTACAGCATCTGATGGATATTCATCCTTCAGTGACAAAAAAATACTGAGAATAGCAGGTTAAAATGCCCACATTTATTTAGTAATTTGTATAATGAAGCTCTTTAATTATTAATGAAAAAAAAAAAATTTAATTGTACAACTTAATCTTTTAACTTTAGATCAAACGACAACAACCAGTAAACCAGTACAAAGTCAGCCAGAAATTTACATCACAGTTTCAGATCCATCGATTGAGATCGTGGAAATTGGTAGTACTGTAAGGTTTAGATGTGATGCCAGATCTAGACGTAGTCGGGTAGAATACATTTTTCTATATAATATACCTATACAATAATTTAAATAATACAATTCATAATAATGTTTATAAATATTTGTGAAGCCTGTTGTGTTAAAATGGACAAGAGAAGGTGGCAGTTTACCTGTAAATAGAGCAATCGATAATGGATCAGGATATTTGCTATTTACAAATCTTGACACATCGGATTCTGGAGTATATGTGTGCACCGCTTCTGATGGTTATTCAGCAATCAGTGAAAAGAAAACACTTGCTGTTGGAGGTAATAATTAACATTTATGTATTTACCTTCATGTAAAATATACAAACATTTAATTTCATTACATGCTTTCGAAATAGAATTTCGTCAGGATACTAACACTATTGGTAAAATTGATACTAGTATTTCATAGTGTTAAAATATTTGAGTACTTAAATTATAATTGTATTAATTAAAATATTGATGTTTAGGTGGAACAAATATTATCAAACCAACTGTTGAAATCAGACCTAAATACCTTAAACTCGTAGTTGGTGATCCAGCTGAATTCACTTGTCAGTCTCCTGGAGCGCCAACACTAGAATGGTATAGAGGATTAGATCAACAGTTCAACCCATCTGTGCGTTATTTATAATTACTTCTAAAATAAGTGTTATAATTACTAAATCATTGATTTAAATTTAGTATGTATCTGAGGATGGTGTGTTCCGTATTCCAGCAGTAAAACAATCCGATCAAGGCACTTATTTCTGTAGAGCAACAAATCAAAATGGCGAAACTGATTCTCAGCGAGTCACGATTTATATTGAACGTAAAATTAAAACATTGTGATTATTTTTAACTGCATAAACTAATATTTGTACTTTTATTAAAATAGCTTCCCAAAACGCAATAAATGGATCAAATGATTTATTGTCGCTGACAATAGATCCACCCCAATATTCGGGACCTGGTGATATTGTACGTCTTCAGTGTACTATTTCAGATGAGACTCAGTATGGTGTGAAATGGTCAAAAATAGGAAATCAACCATTGCCATATGGATCCGAACAAAGTTCAAGTGGTCTTTTGACTCTGCACCGTCTTAAACCTTCTAACTCTGGTGTATACGTCTGTTCAGCAATTTCATATAGATCTGGAGCGATTGAGTCAGAAGTTGAAGTACCAGTCAATATTGTGCAAAGAAGGTAAATATTATTAATCGAACAACTACATAAAATGGAAAAATAACTTTGGATTTTTGTTCAATATAGAAATCCTCCAAGCTTACGTATTGAACCAGACAGACAAATAGTTCCACAAGGAACCCTCGCAGAACTCAGGTGTCTGTCGACTACCGATCCTAGTCTTCAAGTACAATGGATTAAAGTCAATGAAAATTTAACGCCTAATGTTCAGGTATGTATACAATTGTACTTCTACACTTTGTCCGCCATGACATTAGAATCGCTATGTTTCATATACGAGTTATTTGCATATATTTTCTTTTTGAATCGTTTCAATCACTAATTACAATCAAAATACAAAATTCAATGTGTCAATCGTATGTTCATAAATGTCTTGTCTTGGAATAGCCAAAGTTTTGTTGAATATTAATTAATTCCTTTATAAAAGTAGGTAGCTAAAAATTGGCAGAGAAAAATGTCGAATATTGTTGTGTATACTCATACTTTAATAATTCTAATGTAGAGTACCTATGATAGTTTGAAAAAACTAGCTAATGTATTAGTTCAACGGCTGCAGCCAAACGCTCATTCAAAGTTAGGTACCATGTTTCGAATTATGAACAACACAGCCAACAAGTTTTGAAATTGAACAAGAAACATTTTACAACTGTATGACTCTTAGTAACTAAAATAAGGACCCCTTGACTGAATGAAACACTGATATGATCGATTTGACATATATAGTATTAAGACGATAAACAACACATTTGAAGTCAAGATCCTATTGTCTAACCTACGTATTACATTAAATTTAATCTAACCACAATAAGGTTTTAAAATAATTTCTGTTTTATTTATTATAATTAACCAAAACAGGTAGGTATATATTTCTTGTTCCATGTACTTAACCAATTTATAGTATTTCGTTATGTGTGTAGTATGAACAATTCAAATTACCTAGGTAGTAACATTTAATTCAAATTTTATAATTCGTAGATGAATTAAATAAGAAAATTAACAACGGTAATTTATTTTTTTTATCACTCCCAACTGTCTGTCAAAGTCAAGTTTGAATGTCTTGAGAATATTTCTCACTTCTGGGGAAAACAATCCTGGAACAGCGGGTATTTTCTATTTTAGCATTTGAGAATTTACATAGCCATGTTTAATTTCTCTTGGCCAACAAAATTTATATTATATTATTATATATTTTCCTACTTTACATATTATGACTTCTTGATTTTTTAGATAAGTGGATCCTTACTACGTATACCATCGGCTCAAGTCAAAGATCGTGGTATATATGTTTGCAAAGGTACAAATGAAGGTGGAACAGCACAAGCATCTGCTATTATTGATATTGAACGTACGTATCTATTAAAATTTAGAACATATTAATATATTAAATAAATTTGTATCAATCATCATACTTGTACATAATTTGTTAGGAAGGGAAGCTCCGACTGTTGAATTATACCCAAGCGCTAGACAAGTCGTAACTCTTGGAGGAAGTGTATTATTCCAATGCCGGGTAACTGGGGGAATTCCTACACCTATTATCAAGTGGACTAGACGCAATGGTGAAAGTTTACCAAGTCAAATGGAAGAGATTCCGCCGGGAGTAATCAAGTAAAGCAAAATTAAATGAAAACTATAATATTTTATTTCAAATATACTTAATATTATCTCAATGTATTATGTCTTAGAATAACTGGTATGGAAGCATCTAGTGCAGGAGAATATGTTTGTGAAGCCAGAAACAATGCTGGCATGACATCAGCTATAGCTGTTCTCGAAGTACAATCTCACCCCGTTATTAAGTTAAGGCCATCCGGTACCATAACTGTACTACCAGGAAAACCAGTTAAGCTTCACTGTCATGCTACTGGAAGCCCATCGCCCACCGTCACATGGACTAAGCTTACACAGGGTTATCCTTCATACCCGTAAGATTAATTTGATCAACTGATTTAATGAATTCA
Source organism: Myzus persicae (assembly GCF_001856785.1). Taxonomy (NCBI): domain Eukaryota; kingdom Metazoa; phylum Arthropoda; class Insecta; order Hemiptera; family Aphididae; genus Myzus; species Myzus persicae. The sequence goes on along the minus strand of NW_019102735.1, from coordinate 145,267 downwards.
GTTTCAGCTAAAATTGTATTATTTCAGAGAATCTCGCAGTAACTCAGGGTCGTCTGACACAGCTGAATATGTAATAGGAAATGCTCAACCATCAGATTCCGGGACTTATTCTTGTATAGCTCAAAATTCTGCCGGGCCTGTGGAAGAACGAATACAACTAATTGTGTCTGAAGACGGAAACGAAATATACGGAGGAGAAAATGAAGGAAAATTAAATACAAATGAAGAAGAAAATAGAACATCTGGACCGTTCAGAGGTGATATAGCTGGAAATGACGAAAGTGGAGGTGTCATTTCTAATACGAAACCCGAAGATGAATTAGTAAATTTGGTAGGATCAAGAGCAGTCCTCACTTGCAATGCAGGTATGTGCAAATACTTAAATGATGTTCACCCCCTCATACTTATGTTACGGTATTAACACGAGAATCTATCCTACCTGTTTATAGATGCATCAGCATTTAGAGATCGCATTAAATTAACGTGGGCGAGAGGTAACCAACTCTCATTATCAGAAGAACATGATATCATCGATAATATGCTAATTCTAAGAAATGTCCAGAAATCGGATCAAGGGCAGTACAACTGTTTAGGGATCGAATCCGATGGAACTGTCGTATTTAGTCGATCCATTACATTAAAAGTAGTTGGTAAGTTTAAAATAAAATATTATCGTCTCAAATATTTATGCTTATATAACAATAATATATTTTGTAATTACTAACACGCTGACAGAAAAAAATCAACTTTGTACCGTTGGAGGTAAAAAAAAGAAATAATAATATTTTTACAATTTTTCACATAATTATCTACCTACACTATAATATTATAATATTATGAACGATTATCAAATAAACTTGCATATTTTAGAACCTCCGAGAATTGTTTTGAACCCAACACGACAAGTAGTTAAACGAGGTGACAACGCTCAAATTATGTGCACCGCAGAAGGAGATCAACCTATTACAATTACCTGGTCGAAATTGTCGAGTCGGTCATTACCACCAACTGTACAGACTAGTGGAGGATTTTTAAGAGTATATATTATATATATACATATATATATATGTTTTTTAATTCCATTTTATACCCTTATTTGTTTATGTGTAGTTTAATGGCATCACTGAACAAGACACTGGTAGGTATTTATGTAAGGCTGTAAACAACATCGGAGAAGCTGAATCTGTTGCTGAAGTCATAGTGAACGGTAAAACTTTAGTGAATAAAATTGTAAAAGAATTGAGTACATAAATCTATAAGATACATATTGATGAACAGTTTAACTTTGAAATATGCAATACAATTATTAAACTATACTGTTTAGATAACTCACGAGATCGTCCTGCTCCAATCATCAGAGCTATTGATCACAATCAAGAAGTATTTGAAGGCGGAACCACTAATCTCCGGTGTGTACTACCCAGATCAAGCGAAGTGAGTATTGTCAATAGTTATAGCTAATAATAAATATATATTTATACTTATCGATGTTTTTAACATTCAACAGCAATACACCGTGAAATGGAGTCGTACTCGATCACCACTTCCAAATGATAGTCAATTACGTGGGGAAGTACTAAGCTTACGAAACATACGTATGAATGACACTGATCGTTACTTATGTAAAGTCGATAGTCCGTACGGCACAACTACTGACTACATAGATCTCCGTGTTCTCCGTAAGTCATAAAAAATAAATATTATTTGAATAAGTATAGTATTGGTTTCGTTATTATTTCATTTTATTTTTATACTTTTTTTTTAAGTCAAAGTAGTTTTTAAGCTACGGGCATCGTATATAGAACGCATACATTATGTGTAAATACATTTTTAATTATTTTTATTTTTAAGAAGAATTATAATTAGGTGGTGGTAATACAACAAGTATTGCATTATATTGCATAAAATATTTTCTTCTAACTATACAATTTGAAAATTTCTATTTTCTATTTTATAATATTGATTAGGCACGTTTTAACTTTACAATATAATATACCTACACTGGTACAGTATTGTATATATATTATATATATAAATGTAACGTCATTCGATATTATAAAAGTTTAGCTTAACTTTTTAACTACTACCATTGAATATATAGAGTTTATTTTAATGTACATGCAATACAATCAATACACTATTTGATATTTTATAACTTATAAGCATTGCTAATACCAAGTATATTGGCCAAATCTAAACGTAATATGTGAACTATCCACTTTGGGATTTTATGCGATTTTCTTCACCTAGATTTATTTAATAATTAGTAATTACTTACTTTTAGAATAATTAGTGGTGCGTTTGTGACTATTTCTTTACTTCTTCGTCTGTCTGTAAATTACTGAAAAACATCCTACAATCAACTCTCGGTAACTCAAACCTTGAAAACTCAAAATTCTCGTTGCTTCGAACAAATAAAAATCCATTAAGAATAACATTAACACTTAATGTTTAAATAATCTTGTTAGCTCAAAATCAATTGGACAATTTTTCAATATCTCAGATTTTCTAATAAGTTGAATTGTTTGCCCCCGCCAATTTAAACGTCGAGTTATCGAGAGTCGACTGTATATAATTATTCACTATTAATCATCACTGGTATACTATGATTATTGATTGTACGTTTCAAGTATATAGTTTTACACTTTCACTATGCACAAGTATTTGTTTATCAGTTGGTTATATACAGGGTAATTCACCAAGAATGCTTATCTCCATTTATTCAATTGAAGTTATTCAAAATTTGAGTTTTGGAATTTTTGAATATACGTAAAGACCATATATAATTTTCAAATTCTTAAGATTTTCTATGCTACTTAAAGGGGTGGAGATAAATACTTCCGTTTTTCTAATGTTAACTCCCTTTTCTACAGTAATTTTTTCTGAAAATGTTGACGTATTAAATCAAAATTTGAACTAATCCTTACCTAGTTTTTCAGTTATTTAACACATTGTATACTAAGGATAAAAGGTCCATAGAAATGGGTTTGGAAAATATGGGGACAATAGTGATTTGAACATTTTATATATTTGTTTAAATGGTCCAAGTATTATAAATAGTAGATCTAATATTCAGTGCATTTACTATTTTAAAATAAAAATAAAAATAAATTTTACATCTATTTTATATTTTTGTGAAACCGTTTTAAACAATTATTAGTCTTAATATAAAAATTTTAATAATTAAGAAACTAGGCTTTAGAATTTTAAAATAGATACATGACAATTATTTACTAAATCATTTACAATAATAAAGGGGGGGAGTCTTATTTGAATAACAAAAGTTTGTTTAACCACAAGACACTCTTTTAGTAGTAAAACAATTCACTAGAATATGAAAATTCAAAACTCAAAATGTCAGGATTCGAATAAATGTTTTTTTTAAAGGCAAAAATGTTGCTTGGTGAATCATTTTGTATACTATTAAAATCAAAGAATCATATTTTAAATATTTTGTTGCGCTTTTTAATTTATTTATCTTCGCTTTTACATTTTTTATTCTTAAACACTTTGCTTTGTGTACATATGAGTAGAACCACAAATGCAAAAACTATATAGGCATTTTATGCAGTTAAAACATTTATGTTTCCATAACTGTCTAATGTCTATGTATACTCGTATTATACGTAGGTATACTGATGTACTGTACTTGTATCAACTTTGTAAACGTCCTGCACAGTTATTATTATTTGTGTTGTATCTGCAGGCGATACATATTTTATCATAATTACTTTTCTTATATATAATGCACCAATTTATGTTATAGCTAAATTTTAGTTTTAATATTATATGATTTTATTACTTCTTGCACGATTTTGTCAACTTCTATTGTGGTTTTCGCTTTTGGTGATGGTGGTTGTCTATGTTAACAAACTTCAGCATCTTGTCTGAGTGACGAGTTCCGCTGTAACGACGGGCCATGCATTTATTTTACACAGTATTGCGATGGCACACCGGACTGTTCTGACGGTTCGGACGAAGAAGATTCATGTTTGGAGAAGAAAAATAGAATTGGTTTGTCCCCGTGTTTTTTTTTTCATAACTAACTTCTAGGTACACACATTTTGCTTTCTTGATTATTAAAAATCCACCACACTGGTGCTATTCACTTGTCCAATAAATAAATGTACATATGCTCAAACGCTTACGGCTATAATAGTTATTTTTGTTTCGATACATTAAACTCATCAAGAAAGCACTGTACCTAACCTAACTATATATTGTACATAATCTATTAATCATTATATATATATATAGATACGTATATTATTGCAACCTAACTCAGGTAAAACTGTAAAAGACATTTATACATGTTATCAATTGTCTTATATTCATAATACTTATTTGTATTTTGATATTTTAAACGATCAAATGTAACCTTGTATACATATTTTGTAAAGGTCGGAACTCTGGTCTTTACATTAAGCCTAGCCAAGGAACGGTGTACATCGGTGACGTTTTAGAGCTTGAATGTATTTGGACCGATGATGCAAGCTCTAGCGAGTACAGTGAAATTACGTGGGCCAAAGTAAACGACGACATGGCAAACAATGTTGAAAACCTAGGATCCGTAATCAAGTGCGTTATTGCTAGGTTTAGCCAAATCTCTAAGTGATGATTTAAATTTTCAAAATCTTTAATAACATTGGATTCACTACTACAGGCTTAATGATGTAAAACCAGAAAACACTGGAACTTACAGATGTACTAAACGTGATAAAAACAATAATATCGTTACTGAAGATTACGAGTTGACCGTTACGCGTAAGTTATAATTTCCTTAGATAAATTAATTTAAAAATTTCTAACCGTGCATTTATACCATAACGCTTCTTGGAATTGCTTTACCTATTTTCGTAAGTGTTTCAAAACATAAGGTTTACTTAATATGAATTGTATTTTAATTGTATTTTTCGTTTACATAGCAACTCCGTCCGATGCGGCTTCGCCATCAGTTAGTACCAAGTACGCACCATACGGAAAATCTGTTGTAGTTGAATGTAATACCGATCTATCGCTGCCAGTCGAATATTCTTGGGCCAAATTTGGACCTCAAATGGAACCCATTTACGATCGCGTAAGACATAATATATAAAATACATTTTTAGCCACCATTTATCATTACCAATATTTTTAGAGAAACTTAACGCTGTACAACGTTACTGAAAAGAGCGCTGGACTGTATTTGTGCACAGCTTCGAACGAAATGGTGAGAATGGATATTCCAACAGTACTTGTCGTCACTGGAATCGTACCCTCATTCCGCGGCACCAACAGCTACTTAGCGTTCCCGACCCTCCTCAACACTTATTTGGAATTAAACATCGAAGTTCACTTCAAACCCGAAATGAACGATGGTACGTTATTATTGCGTTATAATAACCCTTCTTTTATTTATCGGTTTTTAATTCGACGCTATCATATTATTGTTTAAGGATTGATATTGTACAATGGTCAGAAACCTGGTGGCTCGGGTGACTTTTTCTCGTTCGGGCTCCGTGACGGTATTCCCGAGTTCCGTTTTGACGTCGGATCTGGAGCTGCGATCATAAAAGCGACTGAACCTGTGACATTAAACGAATGGCACGTGGCTAAGCTCGAAAGGGTTAAAAAACACGGTGCTATGTACATCGACGAACGCGGTCCGTACCGTGGTGTCAGTCCGGGAACGTTCCAAGGAATGGATTTGTCTCAACTCTTGTACATCGGCGGAGTGCCCGACTTTGGGTCGATACACAAAGACGTTGGTTTCCAAACCGGATTCATCGGTAAGTGCACACAACAGCTACAAATCAGTGGTGTATACTTACGTTGACTCCCAAACAAAAAACCTTACATTCCAAACAAACCTCCTGTATATTTTTTTAAGACCTATATCAACATTTTGAGTGATAATAAAACAATTCAATAATTGTTATGAAATCGGTAAGAACCTACCTCCTATTCAATATTTCACCAACGGTAAAAAAACTACCAAGATATTCAATTATATTTAAGTTGTTTTTTTGAAGTTGAATCAAACAATTGTTTTTATATATGCATATTATTATGAATTATGCATGTACACTATATTTATGCATTAGGTGCATATATTTCGTTATATACTCATATTACTATAAACTAAGAAAAAATTCGAAAACAATTTGAATTTAACTTGCTATAGTAGCAATAATAACATCAACGCTGTTCTCTACAGGTTGCGTCAGTGGTTTTAAATCGGAAACCCGTACGTATAACTTGATGAAGGACTCGGTGGACAAACAAGGTTTGGGCACGTGTGACGTTTGTTCCAACAATCAGTGTTTGAACCAAGGTATCTGCCAAGAAGCCCAAACCAGCCAGGGGTACACGTGCATATGTCAACCCGGTTACAGCGGCGAGTATTGTGACAAGATAAGTGAAGTGTGTACGCCGGGTAAGTCGGAGGTTTTTCGAAATCACTCTTAACAAAATAGACTCGTCAATCTATTGAAATTGTTTGTGGTTATTATAGGCATCTGTGGGCTTGGAGAATGTTTGGCCGGCCACGAAGAAATCGAATGCAAATGTAAAATCGGCACGCTCGGAAAGAGATGCGAACGCTCAGTTGAAATCATCGAACCGTATTTCACGGGCAAATCTTATCTAGCGTACCCGGCACCGACATCACAACAGAAGTATTTTTAAAAAAAAAACCACTCGCCTAAAATATATTGATTTAATGATTTACACATCTCGTTCTCTATGACAGTCGGCAAATGTTCTAATCGTACTGTTTTCGTGTATTTCAGACTAACAATATCCTTGAAAATCAATCCAGCGTCCTTGACCGACGGCGTGATTCTGTACGCAGCTCAAAACCACCAAGGAATTGGCCAATTCATGTCAGTGACGTTGAAGAACAGACAAGTGGAATTCCGCTACACCGTTGCCGGTATGTATTATAACCTGGAACTTAATGAATTCGCTAATTTTTTCTGAAAATCATTTTGACGAATATGGTCCAGTACAATTTTGATTCGTGATTTAAAATTTAAAACATTTTAGCATATATATATATTTTGGTTTTTTTTTTTATCAAAAAATGGATAATACCTTTGTGAATATATGTTTGTATTTATTGTACATATTATCAACTTTTTCAGTGCTTTTTAAATTAATATTTTTAAAAAAATGTATTATTATATCATATTATTCCCGAGTGACCGAGCCCTGGTAGTTGCTTTAGCATTATTAAATTATTTATAATATATTGATCTTATATATTGTATTATGTCCGTTATTGAAACGACGTGTTGTAACTCTTAAATTCCATTCAGGTATGACGTCCATGTTGCGAAGCAGACAAAACTTAGAAATTGGAGAGTGGACCACGATAACCGTTAGTCGTAACACGGAAACGCAGGAATGCAAATTGTCCGTCAACAAAGAAACGCCAATCAGATCCATCGAAAACGGTAACATGCACGCCTTGGAACTAAAAACCCACCTGTTTGTGGGTGGTTACGATTCGTACAAGGTGAAAATCGCTAAATCCGTGGAAGTCGAGAACAATTTCAAAGGATGCATAAAAATGGTAATGCCTGTAGTCTCTGGATGTTTGATTTTTATAATAATATATGGATCACTAAGATCTGACAATTGTGTTGGATGCTATGTGAGTCCCAAAACGGTACGACAGTGAAACTACTGAAAGGGTAGCTGAAATAACTATGTTGTGTCCGAACTTGACCATACATACATATTTTTATTTACATAACATTTTGCAAATAGCTTTGAATTTTTTTTTTTTTTTGTCGTTTCTATTAGTATACATTTGTATTACACTCGATATACACGCGTTACGTTACTCAATACTCGTGAGTTAATAAGTTCTAAGTCAAATCAATTTTAACATATATAAGTATAACGCTTTCATATTGTTTTTTTTTTATAAATAATAATGAACCTTCATCAAAACTTTAAAGTTTAATAAAACTAAAACTTCTTACTTGACGCAACACTCACATACCTAATACCTATGCTTTGACCAAAAAACAAATTAATAAACAAAATTACGTTTCAGCTCAAAGTGTCCGGAATGGACTTGGACATGATAAGTTCTACCGTGGATTCTGCGAACACAGAAGACTGCGTAGCTGCTCGGGGAGACGCCTGTTCGTATAACCACTGCAAGAATAACGCCAACTGCCACACCGCGCCCAAACTCTACGAATACGTTTGCGAATGTGAAAATGGATTCAGGTAAAGCAATTGCGATCGAATTCAACTATAATTATGATTTGTTCCTGTCGTGTGTACTGAAATGAGACGTGTTTATATGTGCTTGTATATATAGTGGTCCGAAATGTGACGTCGAAGCGAAGTTGTGTTCTACGCTGAAACCGTGTCTCAACGACGGCATGTGCACCGACATCGATTCGAGCTCGTACAGGTGCGATTGCCCCCTTGGACATTCTGGACCAACGTGTAACGAAAGTACGTATTGATCGTGGTTGACAAATTTTCATTTTTGTATTTTTAACGTGGACATTTTTTGCAGAGGTAGTGTTGGACATCACAGCCAATTTCAGCGGTAACAGTTACCTGCAGTTGGAAAACAGCCTACTGGACCGGAATAAGAGGGAACATTCCTTGTCGATGACATTCACGACAGATTCAGCCAACGGTCTGTTGTACTGGCAAGGCCAAGAACCCAACAACGACGGAGTTGTCGACAATTACATCGCTGTCTCGAGTGAGAAAATAACCATTAATTGTATATAATAATAATAATAAATCGTTGAAAAATCTGTTTAATATTTGAGTGTTTTTTTTTTTAAATTAAATTAAATCTTATTTCTATTTGTATAAATCGTGTCTCGTCTTGCAGTCGTCAACGGCTACGTGGAACTGAGTCACAGGTTCAAAGGCAGATCAACACCAGCCATCCGAGCCACGGACCATCACGTCAACAACAACGAACCCCACGTAATATTGATCCGCGGAAACGGGGCCGAATGGTCTCTAGATCTAGACAGGACGACCATTGAATACGGTAAAGAACGGGATGTGGATATCCAACAACTCTTGGAATCCACCGATTTGATATACATCGGTAAGTCGTATTTATTACATATAACTTAGTCAGAGGGATGGGGTTTAGGAAATCGTGGTGACCCCTCACTCATTAAGGCAAATTTCAAAAAGTTCTTTAAATTAATAACTTTAATTAAATGAAATACATTTCTAATGACAATGTATTATAATTATGTATTCAAATCTATTAGGTTGTTGATTTACTTTATTGTAACTATTATTAATTATTTTACGCAGGTGGAGTACCGGAAGTCATATTGACGTCGAATGACAACCATTATAAAGGGTATGAAGGTTGTATCGGTGACGTGCGTATCCAGGACTCAGGATACGTGAATTTGGGCCAAAAGTCGTTGTCCGGCAAAAATGTTGCTTCGTGTAACAGGTAGGTGACGTCATACCATGGACAATATTATTTTTTGTGCATCAATATTATAAAATAAAATACTATTAGCAGGGCTGTGAATGTATCGCACTAAAGAACTATATTTAAAAACTTACTTCCTTCTACAAAAGAGCAACAAGATCATTTTAAAAACGTACAAACGCATTAATAATATTCACAGCCCTGGTTATGTTTTTGTTCGCCCGAGCTAATAATAATGTGTTTTATCTTTGTCTTTCCGACACGCTGCTTTTCCACGACTCGTGATGGGTAATAATAATAATAATAACAACCCTAATAACACTAATCGATCGTTTTCATTTACGACGCAGTTATTATTATAAAAAGAACGACTTAAGGCGTATACCTTCTTCGTTGATATTCACTCAAACCACCAACGACCAAGTGGTGTTTCAGGTGGACCCCCGGTGGCCCACGGCCCCCGCGTGGCCGGACCTTAACGAAACCGGAAATGATGTCTCCGACACCAATAACAAATGCTTTTGTACACACAATAACTTTAGCATAAGGCTTATGTTAACTACGTTGTTTTTGATATTATTGTTGACTAATTTATAACGTCCCGTGGGAAAATATTACCATTTTACCAATATGTTATTATCCTATGTATATATATATATAAATTTATATATTATATACCACACTGGTTGTGATTTTATGTTATGTACCATAATAGAATATATTATGTATATTGTATATATATACTATTATTTATAATAAGCGCGTGGTGATTATATAAGAATATGTATTTTGTTTGATACGTATATACCTAATATCACGTGTCGATGGCTGCAAATAATATTATAATAGTTTCTCAAATCGTTTCGTTTTACACCGTCCGACTGAAAAATGTAATATTAGGTATGTATAACCCATTACCCAATATTTTTATTCGTTGCACATCGTAAAAATGCATTAAAAAAAATAAGCACGTTTAATTTAACTACTTTTAACATTTATATTTTTTTATAATATAGTATATAGATACCTATATAATATTAACGTTTGTAATTTAAGATGTTAAGGTATTTTAAACAAAAGTGTCAATTTCACGCCTAAAACATATCTTTATTTTATACTATGATTTAACAGAAACATGCACTTTTGAATAAGGAATAAATTCCTCGCTCTATATAATGTTGCCCAAACGTATATAAAACATGTAACGTGAACGACGGGGCACTATATGTTCGATAGCTTTCACATTCACTCATTATACTCGTATATCTATTACACCTATGTATATGTGTATATGTACTTACGAAGTACCATCGCTTCTGTAAGTCTGTATAAAATAATTTTTTTTTAAATGCTGTAAACACGCGTTTCTCGGTTTTTGCACATCGTATTAACAATTAGAAATAACGTATGGCATTGGTGTAATTAGGGGATGGTATATGGTGTGCCTACTACTGGTGTCTATTATATTGTTATCGATGTTTGATAAATTATTATTTAAAAATAGTATCTATAGTCAGGTACTAAAGGAAATGTAATAAAATGTTTTTATTACTTCTACAGTCTAACGTTTATAACATGTTTGTATCATTAGTAAATATGCTGGTTGGTCGATTTTTGTTATTGGAGTGAGTAATCCTCAAGTGTTTGACAACAGACCATGGTGAAAAACAATCATGTATAATTTCAAATTTGAGTTAGATTTATTTATTTATTTATATATTTATTTATTTATTTATTTATTCCTTTATAATATATTTCATTTAAAAATACTGGTTCATAAAAATAACCTATCTATAAAAAAAAAAAATGACCCTTATTTGGTTAATAATATTTATTTTAATGGTTAAAGTAAACATAGCTTAGTATAATTTTAAAAATCGTTTCCCATCTGCAGTTAATACACTTTATTTTTCCTACCTGGAACCGGGTGTCTAATATAATTTTAAGATTTTTAGCATCCACGTTACCCCTAATTGTGCCAATACAACGTGCATACTAGAATTTTAAACAAAAATAAATTTGACTATGGTCCATTTCGTATTTTGATTACGGTCCAACTAATGTTTTCGTTATGGTCAAAACCTGTTACGTCATATACTGAGCATCCCCAAAACGTATAAATTCACGACAAACCATTTCAATTTACAGGGTAGTGTTTATAGTGGGTTATGGGTACACCTCACGGCTACGGATGTCTTAATGATAAAAATTGCTGCTCGTCGAATTTACTAAAGGTATTGTTATTATCAGGGCTGTGAATCAAATGCACTAAGTAAAGGTAACTATTAAATATGTATACACTTGCACATTAAACATAACCAAAATATCCACGAAAACTTCAAAATATGCAAGAATGTTTTATTTGATTCTTATTAAGGTTACGTTAGTAACTGCCCTATTCTTTTTATTCAATTATATTATTCATAATATATACCTATTTTCTGCGTTTTCCAAACAAAAATATAATATAAGTATAGCGGAGATTACTTGGTATTTACCTAATTCACTTGACATTTTTCTTCGGAATTTATTATATTCATTAACATATTATGCATCTACCTTGATTAAAATAAAAACCCTTATCAGTAGGTATTATTACAATTATATTCGACTCTTTGTCCAATCAAAATACACATCGACATTAATAATTTACTAAAATTAAGAAAAATATACAAAAAATTAGTTTTTATATTCACTCTAGTGAAACAAAATATTTTAACCGACATTTTAATTTCTTCTATAAAGTAACAACGCAAAACAAAAAAAAACACTAATATATTATCAAATTCACAGCCTTGTTAGTAGTTAATTTTGTGTTATATTATATATAGGTAGGTCAAATTTGTAAACGTTAAAATCGCACCACTCAAAATCAACAATAGCTGCTAAGCTATTTTGATGTTCCAACGCGTTGCAATAATATTATGTTGTGTTAAGGGAAGATTATATTATATTGTTAATTAGATAATAATGTTTCATTTTTGTCACGACTTTCACGGCACTCGCGATCGTCTGTGTTTATGGCGTATATTATAATAATATACACTTAGTAATAACATTTGTTTAAAGCAATAAATATCTTGTATCGGTCAATATTTTCATATTTTTACTTAAACACGCACCTTTACGTATTGTTGGTTTACTTAGTAATGGTTTTCTTTTTATTGCTACAAATGTCGGGTCGCATGAACAATCTCTAAATATTTAACAAATCATTAGTTATCCTTAAAATATGACGCACAGGATTGGCCCATTACATTGTATTATTAAACCATTTTATCAAATATCAACACATTTTTCATGCAACCCGGCATGAGTGTTATAATTTTTATTCTACGAAGACGTCTGCAGGAGCGAGAACAACTCAGATTTTTCTGCTTTAATTATGGATGGTATAGTCAATTCGCTATTTGTTTTTAAAACGATCCTGTCAAAGACTCGCAGACACTCCTTACCCTTATAATATTTATACAAATATGTGTTCAGAATGATTCATCTTATGATAATAGTTTCAATATTAAATAGTGAATTGTAGCCACTGTAGGGTTTTTGTTGAATTTTAAATTTTAAAGCGAATCATAAATGTATAAAATATTACAACTTAAAAATGTTCATGCCTCGCTTTAAAGATAAAAAATACATTAAATTGTCAATAAAATGCATTAGAAAATATTTTTACTCTTAAATTTGATTATTTGTTCAATTCATCCTTATTGTGTATGACACAAAATCGATTCTGCTTGAACACAAATTTTCTGTGTGTACCTAAACGTTTGTAAGTGTCTATATATACGATCCAAAAGAACACCCTTACCCAAGACACAATAAAGCATTATTTTAATACAAAACATTTACGGTTAAGCACCCTCTTTTAATTTATTTTCCTCCATTTTATGGAACAACTGCAACGCTATCTGTACCACGTCCGGGTCAATCATTTAGCGATATATATTTGAACAACTATTTTTACCTAATAATATGTAAAACAATAATTTGTTTTGTTTAATCCGCTTCTGCTTATGTCAACTTGGGGCCAATCGCACGGAGTGGTAAAGACACGACGAACAAAAACACGACAACCAGACGTATTCTGATTTTTTGCCTTTTGTTTTACTGTTTTCAGACACGACGTCAACAATATCATTCAAAGAAACGAATAATATGATCGACGAACAAAACGCACCGCAGTCCAACAACCGCGGGCAACGCTTAAGACAACAACAATATTTTATTATATAATTTCGTAAAACAAAAAACCGTTGTTTTTATTTTTTAGTTTAAAATATTATTTTATAATCAAATCGCTTTTAACGACGCCTACTTTTGTAATTTTTAAACTCATTAGCGTTTATAGTCTCTAAAATGAATAATAATATTATGTATTAATATAATATTGTCATCCAGTTATAATATATAATAACACACCGGCCTGTTGTCATGCATAATTTTATGTATATCACAACTCTGCAGCGTATAGTTATGTAATTTTTCATATTTTTGTATTAATTTTTACTGTTTCTGTGCGTCGCCAAATACCACCAAACGAAATCGTTATTCTACGCAGCCCATATATATCATTTTTATAAATCATATATACTCTCGTAATTCAAGCATTCGTCCAATCATGACGTGTCCTCAAACAACGACCCACTCGAGAGTCGAGGCTCAATGTTTTCGTTTTCGTATAAATACACATGATGAATTCCACGGCGGACAGAACAAATTAATCTCCTCCCTCTCGGCCCCGCCGGGTAGACTAATTTATATTATTATTGTATTATTAATTTAACACTATTATATTTATACATTGACTATTAATAAATCGTATATCATATCGTGCCATACATTTTCTATATTATTTCCATCCGGCCACATAAATAAAACGTAACTAGAGTAAATTTAAATGCTTAATGCTTCAAAATATATTAAAAATACTTGCACAGTTTTTTTACGGAAATATAAGGTTCAAATTTCAAAAAGTTGAATATTTCAACAAAAAAATGTTAGTATTAATTTATCATAGTTTGAAATCATTATTCGTAGGGACTTGAAACATTTATGCCAAACTATATGTACCGTTGAAACCTTGTTTATTTGGGGCATAGTTCTAGGTACAAGGTACGGTAAAAGTCGTCGTATTGTCGTAAATACTGACGATAATGAAGGGTACACAAATTAATAGTTTTACATACTTCGCTCAACCAGTCAACCATAATGTGTTGTCCGGCGCGTTGTATAGGCAAAATAGGTACATTTCTACAGGTTCAATATCGTCCATAATTACATGATAACTTATTGCGCACAATTCAAAACGTGGCGGACTCCGCAACGCCAACAACCACCCGAATCCACACCCATGGACTCCAGTCGTATGCGCGGAGTAACCACATTCTCTCGGCGAACGGAGTATAGTTATGAATGTATGAATGTATGATAAAAGTATCCGATATTGTATACGCAATCAAACACTAAGATATCTGAACACAACGAAAATTCTTAAAAACATAGGGTAAGTCCATAAAAAATGTTTAAAAGTAAATAAGCTGTTAAAACAATTGTAAAATGATGTGTCAAGTATCAAAAAACGATCTATGAGTCAATTAAAGCAAAGAATAGCCTATTTGTTTTATATAATTGGGCAGTAATCTATTAAAGTAGACGTATTCACATAGTGTATCGCTTGTTTAGGATAACACTAGATTTTATACAATGGATATGATTAAATATAATTAGTATTCAGAGGTACAACTATTTAAAACTATAATATAGTAAACAATTTTTTTCATAGGAAATGATTTATTGTTAAATCCAACACATTTAATGGGTCAGTGTTATCAATAACCTACTAATGACGATGCCTATAAATAGTGTTATATGCTCTATAATACACAGCAGGACAACTTTTAAAGTTTCACACACTGGAAGTTAAACCAAAAATTCTGTCAAAAAACATGATTTAAAACATATACATTTCTTTTTAATATTTGAAAATTTTTCATTATTATGAATCAAACAAATTATAACCATCTCATTTTTTACTTTTTAGTTAAACTTACAATTTATATAACATAAGTACATAACTTTTTGAGATATTACATTTAATTTAAAATTTCCAAGGTTAGGTAGATAGCTATAAAACGTACACAAAACTGTATAGTATATAAAAACCAACCATTTTAATAAATGAAAAAAGGGAGGAGAACTCAGAAATTTTATGACAAATGCATTTCAAAAAGCGAAAACAAAAAATTCCAAGTATCTGCCCATTTATAGTTATTTGTTATTGAATTACATTAAAATAAGAAAATTTTTGCACCAGAAATCGTTAAATGGATAAACAATATTCAATGTCAAACAAATTTGAGCTTCAAACACTCATGAATTATTAGAAAAAAATAAATTTTATTTTGTCAAAAACTAGCTTTGTGTAAAAATTCCAGTTTTTCTAATTTTTTTGCAAATGTAAGTAACTAAATATGCAAAAATATTAATTTTGAATAATTTAAAGACATATTAGCAACAATAATTACCAACAAAATGGTTTAATATTTTTATTCATTATAGTTTTGCATCAATACATATCACAGATTATTTTAAATAGTTATTATACTAATAAAATATGTCAAAGTTGAAATTGCCTTTTGGAGTTATCTTTGTGAACACTGCTACAATCAAACATCAAAATATAGCACAGTGGTTAACTTCAAAAAGGTGAACATTGTAAGTCGTAAGCTCCAAAACTAAATATGATTCATAGAACTATAATCATTAAATATATTAATAGTTTTGAAATCAATTTAAAATACAACCTTTTATAATTTTTACTTTTTTTAAAAATATATGTTGTACATAAACTATAATCCAATATTGTGTATTAGGATTAGTGGTTTGATTTAAAGTACTCTTGAAGGCATAACCACATCAATTACATCCTTAACCATGAATCGTATCCTAGGTGATATTTTAGATCTCATTTCATCAGATACCAAATATATTAAATGTTCGAATATATCTGCCAAACTTATCTGTAATTATTGAAAAAGGTTATTACTAATACATTTTATTTAATAATTTAAAATACTTGAATGACAAATAAAAATTCAAAATACTTTTTCATTTAACTCTTTGCCAGCTACTTTTAGAAGATTGCAAAGATACTCAAGAGACCTTTCTTTAGTTTTAGATTGCAACGTTTTTATACAGTAGTGAACAACATACGGAGATATTAATGACTGTTTAAAAATTTCACCAATAAATCTAAAAACAGAAATATTAATAACAATTAATTATTTTATGAAAAAAATGTTATCATTCTATTTTCTAATAATTATGTCTCAGGAATCATAGGAAAATGGTATGGAAATCTTTCACCAATAAATTCACATAGGAAAAGTTTATAAGTAAAAAGACCCATAATTGTTCTTATATTTGAAAGTATCAAAAACAACCCTATGTAGGGCCCGGATATATTCTTACCTATATAATTTGATAATTATTAGCCAATAAAATAAATAAAAATAAAAATCTCTCTAATGTTAAAAATTACAGATTAAAATGGATTATTCTAAACTTAAAATTTATTATATTATGAGTTTATATGATGGAAGTAACACAAGAGGGTATAATGTCTGCAGTATGCTTAAGTATTTAATTTAAGCAATGTACCTGACACAACCAATTGTTTGCATTTTAAGTCTTCTTTGATTTTGTTCTTGTTCCACAGACATAAGTAATGTCTCAGTGTCATTTAAACATTGCTTTTGAAAATAATTCTGACAAAATGTGACTACACATTTTTTTAATGACTTCTGGTAAGTTAGATGATTTCCAGTTTGACAACTTATAGTTATGTCAAGAACTCTGCATAAAGAGGCGTATAAAGATCCAAATGAAGGTTCGTCAAAAGCCTGGAATGAAATTTGATTTAATACATTTTTTATATATGGTTTACACAAAAATGTACTATTTTATTTACTTTAAGAGCAACAATATTAGCAATATTTTCAAGACATTCCACATTTTCTATTGGCAATTTTTGAAATTCATCGACTAGCTGATCAAATGTTGTCCAAGTAAGTTTGTTTAATATAGATAATACATTTTTATACAACTTAAAATGATAAATAAAATTAATCAAGCATTCTCAAAATAAAAATAAGTATGCAACATACCGATAAGTAATGAGTTTCCTTCCAGACTTGGTGTTCATTATTTGGCTATAATAAATAGATTTATTAAAATTAAATTAAGAAGTAATTATTTATTTTAATTGATAGTTACTTGTATATCTGAATTATTTTCATAGAACGTAATTGGATTCAATTGAACAGTATACTGCCAAGAATGCTTTATAATATTTGTTTGTACCTAAAATTGTACAAATAATATTTTTTTCATATATTTCACCAATTACTTATTCAATATTAAGAAGAAAATTATGAAAAACTACAAATTAATAATAAAAATGTCACATACTTCATTTATACTCAGATTCTCCAAATTTACTTCTTCTGATTCAACCTAAAAAAGTTAATTACAAACATATTATTATCAACAAATAAGTTATAAAGGTAAATAACAAATAGATATTGTTTTTTAGCTTTTATGAATTACAAAATATTGCAGCTCAGCGATATCATGGCAATAAGTAATAATAATAGTTAAGGATAATAGACAAATAAATGAATGCATATTTATTACTTATTAATATTTTCTAAGCAGCAATGATAGTTTTTTCTGTTAAATTGAAAGATTTGTAAATTACTAAAAACTTATTTAAATATTTAAATTTTATCAAAATATAGGTACCTAAATTACAATACAATTATTGTAAATAAGTACTTAGTTTCAATCAATTAACAGATCAATTCAAATAATAGTTACACAACAGTGGATATCAAATGGGTGGTGATGAGGGGGATAGATCTATTATTACTTTTTTAAATATTTATAGTAATATAAATAATTAACTATATTTTTAATAATCAAATGGTGCATGTTAATAAAAGCCACACATCCCTCATTATTAAAAAATCATTTGACAGCCACTGGTATACAGATAACCGTGATTTAACGGTCCAAAGCTAATCAACCATTCAATCTTTAACGACTAAACCATTAATTTATTATTTTTTTTATCAAATATTAGGTACATTACCTCATTTATTTTAAAATTATTCAACAGATTATTTTTTTGTCTATTGTTTACGACCATTTTAAAAAATATAATATCGTAAGTAATGAAAATGTAATTTTGTGTTATGTACAGAATACAGATTTATATTGTAAATTGAATTTCAATGCAAAATATAAATTTGAAAGAAAAATAAATAAATAAATAATAATCAAATGCTCTTAAGAGAAACCGAACACTAACAATATAATTTTTTAACGTTAACTATAAGTATAAAATAAATAATAATACATATAAAAATATAATAAAATATTAAAAAACATTACCAATTAATGCATGATACATTGATATCTGTAATCTACAAAAACATTCTTATCAGAGGAAGATAATACAAAATTTTTCTTTTCAAATGTCAACAAATATGACCACAGTGTGGGGCCGGGACCACAGATCTGATATATAAACATACTGTGGCCGGGACAGATTTCCCGATTTTGATAGCGGTAGTGATAAGCTTTTGGCCGATGTCGAAATGATAAGAGTGGTTGTTCTTTGGTATAACATCGGTTACACAGTGACCAACTTGAGGTGGTGTTGCATAGCAAGTCGAGGGATATTTTCGATTTGCGGAGCGGAGTGACGGCGCCGAGGTAGATTACTATCTATAAACCTTGCCACAGTGGTACCACAAAATCCGTGAGTTTGAAATAATATTTGATTAGGTCTTACGATATCTAAAAATAATAATTAATAAATATAATATTTATATCTAAGGTGGAAATAATATATCCACCTTAGATATACCCACGATTTAAGATAGTACTATCTTAAATCGTGGATATACCTATAAGCTCTTGTTAGAAATAATAAATTGGTATTTTTTAGTAAACATTTAAAATATTATCTACTAGCTGCCAATGAAACTCGCTGTTGTGAAACTCTTACTCGGCGATGCAGACGACAATGTCGTTGAAATGTCTTAGAGAAGTCACTCCTGTTGAAAACTCCTGTTAAAAAACAAACATTTAGAAAGTGATAAGGATTTTTGATAAAGCTTGGACCCTTGTTTCGAACGCGGGAATGTTTGAAATTCCAGTATCACTGTATCAGTGTTTAGAAATCTCACTTCATCCACGAACATCGGCAATTGAATAATTCGTTTCCCAGTCGCATGTCCGGTGATTTTTCGTATGTAAAAAAATGTTAATTCAAAATCTGTGTTGGAATGTCTGGCAAGTCCGTCACCTCAAGCGAAAATCGATTAACATTCAAGTTAGGCGTTATAGCTACCTAGGTAAGCAATCCGACTTTCTTCAGACAATGAATTAAACTACATCAATCAAATAATCAATTGAAAAAAAGTGATACCGAACTATATGTATTATTTTTCTCTACTTCTCCTTTAAGAGTAAAAATAAACTCTTGGCCTTCTTTCAATTCTTTGATTATATCCAAATCTCCAAAGAATGATCTTTTACATAAACATGTGAGAATGCTGACCGATCAAAATAAACTTTTAATCCTTGTCGAACTTCTTCATCAGAGAAAATGTCAAATGTTTCATAATCAATGCTATTGTAAATGATTTAATACTAACAATAATTAATAAGTAAGTGATGACCTAATACTATTTTTACAAAATTATACCTATATTAATTAAAAATAACGCTATATTTTAGTACTTAACCTGTTTGGTTTAATATTTGGATCAGCTGACTGCTAAATCCACAGCGAGCAACTTTTTTATTGCCTTTAATTAATGCCGTTACATCAGATTTATTTGTAATAAATTTGAGCCTGAAGGCTGAAACAACATTAAAAAATTGAACCCAAACTTTAAAAATATTAATTAAACATACGGGTAAATGGTAATCCATTGTAGTTAATAATTGCTATGTGCCTATGTCCCACCAATAAACATACCAAATATATAACACTTGAGATAGGCATTGGATTATTGGAACGCCATGTAAGGATCGTCGAAATATGCGTTATGAGAATACCAGATGTTATTGACATCGGGGAAGGTTAGTACAAAAAAGCAACATCGTCGCATTATTAAAAGCCGCGGTAATGCAAGTTGTAGTTTATATCGATAGTTGTGTTTAGATTGGACTGGCATTGATGTCTATTCGTCGGGACGTACTCCTCGAGGATCAATGTGAAAATGAAAAATTGATCAATGTGGATGCGATCAGTATAATAAAATCGCGCTAAGTCCTAGGCGATTAGATATTGTTTTGCAATCTCACAATAAAAATACCTATGTTATTTAATTACGATTGATAGTATAAACAGTCCTTAACTAACTCGTGTGTTTTTTTATAACACTTAATTATACATTTTGGATTGTTGTTATCATGAATAACTGACTAGGTACCTATGTCGGCAATGAATTAGTTTACTAGTGAACTGCTTAAATAATTAGTGAGTTTACCATGGGTTTATTATTATTACAAAGGTTATGGACACAAATATATATTGTATGAAATAATTTAAAACTCAAACACTTTACATAGACTTATACATTTAATATAGTATATTTATTTTATAAAGAGGAATTGGGGGTGTGGTTAAAGCCCCACACAGGGCCGTGTTCTGAAAATTATCAGGACTCTCCCCATCATGACAAATTCCTGAATACGCCGCTGGTCATCTAATTCCTCGTTGCCATTGGGCATTGGCTATTTCCCATTTAACATCAGACAGTTTGCATTCAGAACATTTTATGCCGGCGGCATATTTGACACTAAATACTTTAGAATCAGAATTTTTTTTAGCTCGATGCAGAGTGACATTCAACTCTCGATCATTAATACTTGCTGGTATAGCATGGTGACTGGTGAGGTAGAATTCTTCTTGTTACATTCTCTAGATAAACATGTGTTATATATATATATATATAGTATATGTACTACCATATGTACATACTATATATAGTATATGTACTACCATATGTACATACGTACTACTATATATTATATAGCATACATATCACATATATAAGCATACGTATTTATAGAAGTAAATAGGAGACAAGGTAGTAACTAGTAATATAATATAACTTTAGATGTTGGAATAACTCATCGACCTCTAACTGGGTATTGATAAATATCTGTCATGTTTGCCAACTGCCGGGCATGGGATCTATTATTTTTTTTTAAATATAGGGACCTACATATTTTTTAATTCAAATAATATCATATTACATATATTATACTGATGAGTAGATTCTGAATCCCTGGGATAGAAAGTCCGATTTAAAACAAGTCGAAAAATACAATTTAAATATTCAATCAACAAAATTAAGACTTTAAATAATATTTAATTCAATTACTATTTCTTATACAGTTATGCGCCTATACAATTAAGTATCTACGATTGTGTCGAATTCAAAAGGTACAAATACAGATTTTGAATTTGACTTATACTTTTGTGTTGACAATTTTGTAAATTGAATTATTCGTATTTTCAAACATTTTGTCTGTCTCAAAAAATGTGCTCTGACTCTTTGTCCAACAGACAAAAAAAATAGTCAAAACTGTATTTCAAATTGGACTTTTTGACTGATCACTGTGGCTACTGGCTACTATATGCTATAAATAAAATCATTCATTAGGTATTACCTTTACTGAAGCTCAGAGGTTTCTAATGTGAAGCTCCTTCAAGTCTACACCGTTCTTTTCATTGTAACCAAAATTTTTACTTATTGTGCATCCTAGTGGCTAGTAGGCACAGATTGAAAATAACTCATTATAATAAACGAAAAAAAAAATGATTACTTATTATCATTACTTACTCATGCCCGTAGTTATTATAAACAAATAATATTGTAGTGGTAAATATATAAATTAAATCGTAATGTTACCTATGAGCTATACTAGCTATAGTTACCTAATGATGCATATTTCATTATTTGTTATTTGTTGACTTTAGTGAGTTAACGCATGCGAATGGCTAATGTGACACATTTTTAACAAAATATACAGTAGGTATGTAGAAAAAATACCACTATTGCATGTTTCAAAAATAAAAAGTAAGTTTCCAAAAATGAATTTCCATTGCTCTAAATCAAGTCACGAACAGTTAGACACTTACTTTCATAAAAGCAGGAAATGTAGCTAGGAAATGCATCACCTTGTATATATCATACAATTACGGTCATCTAAAATGTAATATATTTACATAATCAAACATTCGAATTCCATCCGCATTACGTACTGACGGAATTGTATATTTTATAATTTGTTGACTACAATTGTAGATATTACTATGTGCTATGGCCATATATTATACGGTAGGTACGTGAGGAATCGTAAAATATTACGGTACCTATTAAATATTCATTTTAGAAGTGTCCTGTATGAATGATTAAAGTATTCAACCTACCTATCTATAATATGATTAATGATTATGATACCTACTTAAGTACCTAGGTCCATATTGTTTAAGTAATAAATAGTTGTTTATTATTATGCATCATCATGTATATGATGCAATATAATAATTTCAGTAAAAACGAATGTTTCCGTTTTTGAAAATATTTTATACATAATTTTAAGTCGTAACAAAACAACATTTTTAAATATTTTTATCTTAATCATTTTTATGGTTTTTTACCCTTTTGAATCACAAGTCACAGCATAATTCTTTTTATCCCATAATATGCTGAAGCAGAATATTCATCGGAGTACTTATTTCGATCTATAAAAATCGAATTCTCGACAAGTAGTCTGTTAGTTATAATTTTATAAACATAAGAGATTAAATGAACGGAGTAGTATATAGCACAGAACAAATAATATATTACATACCTACTGTTTGGTGGCTTTTGAATCCCAGAGATAGAAAGTCCGATTTGAAAAAAGTCGAACAAGTCCAAAAATACAATTTAAATATTCAATTCACAAATTTAAGACTTAAAATAATGAAAAAATTTAATTGGAGTACAATTTTTTTTAGTACTAGTGTATACGTGCCACTTCACTCATCAGAACTTTAAATACATATAACTCATCAATTCGTCTCGTCAAGTTTGATTTGTATTTATCAAGTAAGTACTACAAAAAATATTTTGCTTTAGAATAAGGAATTAAGAATGAACAATATAAAAATGATACAATGAAAAATAGTAAAAAATATTTTTTATTTTTGAAGATTTAAAATTATTTTTAAAAAAGTTAAGTTTTTAAAATAATAAGTTTCTTTTGTTAAGTGGACGCTACGTGGATATATTTTGTTGTCTCCGTCTTACAAGTGAACGCAAGACGCAAGTTAGCAACATACCAAATTTTATGATCAGCAGATCACGTTTAGCTCCGTAAGTTCAAAAATTAGAGTGTATTGACCTCTAATCAAATTTAAAAGTAAGATTAATAACTAGGGCAATTCGTGGGCTTTTTATTGTATTTTAATTTCAAAGTGAGTTATAAGTATTTTAAAATTGTAAATTGGTTATAGATCTTAAATTTGGTATGTTGCACACTTGTAAGACGGAAACAAGTGAAACAACAAATGTTTGCGTAGAGTCCTCTTAAATGGATCACCTAGGACCCGATTATGTACATATGCACGACTTATATTTAATAACTATATAAATATTTAAAAAATATAAGAATTAACCCATTCATGAGCACAAATTATGTGGCATAATAATTTACTTAGCATGGTTTTTTTTTTTTTGTTCTTTGAACATTTTAAAACTAACTATACATTTAAACTGAAATCTTGTAATCATAGAAAAATAATTATAATATAGACTAATATAATAATATGGATTAGAGTTAGAACATTTATTGATTTCATACAATTTAATCATTCAGTACTTTTAATTTGTGTGGCTAGCCAACTGGGTCAATTATTATTAATTTTAGATTGAAAGTTTACACCATGTACTAAATTACGAGAGTAAGTCACCATAAGTCGTAACCTTCAACATCTTATATCTCTTACATTTTTTAAAACTTTATCCACAAGACTGTAACATACAAATCATGTGAAGTATAACAAATATTGAATATTTTTTAACTGACTAAATATAAATAATAGTTGGATAATTGGTAAAAAACATTCTATAAGTGGTGCATGCCTCTTCCCTTCAACACAGAAATTAAGTTGTGAAATAGAAGCTAATAAAAAAAGTAAAATGAATGATAGTTTAATTGTTTTACTACTTATAAAAAATATTAACAAACTTTTGAACCCTTCATTTGATTAAAACTAAATAATTTATCTTTATTATCATGATAAAAGTACTGCGGTACCTAGATGTATCTACCTTGGGGAGAGGGGGCTAAATACGCCACGGCATTAAAATCAATGATGATTCATGAACTTTAAACCACAGATGAGGCCTAAACTTTAAGTCATCGTAACCATTTCTTAAACCCGGCATAATTTTCTAATAATATGTGTTCAAAGAGCATATAATATTATAATCCATATCTTATTTTGAACGTGTTATAAAGAATCATAAAAACAAATTGTAAACAATAAATTAGTATTTTATTTATATAGAATCAGTCTTGTCGTTAACAATTAAACACACCTACAGACAGATACTTATATGGCACTTAAGGTTACAATTGTCTCAATTAGTCAAAAACATATATGATTACATAATCAAACATAAAAGCAAAATATTGTGTTATGAGAAAATAAACAAAATCTTAACATAAAAAGAAATAAACAAAGGGTTTAACACTTAAACAAAATATTAAATAGTAAACATAAGAATAATTAGATTAACAATGACAATATTTTGTTAAAAAAACATAAACCATAAGTTTAAAAATAATATAGATACATACATATATGAATTGAATTATAGATTTTTAATAACAAAGTTACAAAATTTGCAAAGTTTCTGTACCCTTAATTTATATAATAATTACTTGCATTTTTAGAAATATGTTTTGATGCACTTATAAATTTAATTTTAATTAGTTCATTGGCAGAAGCTTTCATATAAAGAGTTAATTAATTGTTACATTATTATTATAATAATTTCTATTAATATATTATATAAGTTCAATAAGAACTACAATTAATAAGTCATGATAAAATGGATGATAACATGGTATGGACTTTCTGGGAAAAAATTATTTGTATACATATATATATATTTATCAATTATCATGGGCTTGTCTAGAATTTAAGATACTTATTTATAGTTTTTGAACTGTTCAATGTGTGTTACAATAAATAGATAAAAGTAATTCATTTTTGTAACGTAATTCATGGAATACAGTATACTAAAGTAATATTATATTAAATTTGTATTAACAGAACATTCTAGCTTAACAGTCTAATATAAGTTTTGGTTATACCTATACCTAACAACATAATAAAATATTAATTTTTTTAATTTAATTTAATTTTAATGACAATATATAAAAAAAAACAAACATTTGAACAAAAATCATAACAAAACAGTTGTATAATAAGACAAGAATCTCTTCAATATAAAAATAGATACTATATATATACAAGATTCTCTTTAATAAACCTTGAAACTCGATTCATTATTAAATAACATAGGTATGTAAAAAAGGCACAATACATTTTAAATTTTAAAAAAATTATCTCTGTGACATAAAGCTTTCTTCCATTTTTGTGACTACTCCATTTATGACACCAATGCAATGTTTAAATTGGCACATAAATTCGTCTACTTCATTTGGGCATTGGCTTTCTTCAATTTTAGATTTCTAAAAATAATTTGTTAGAAGTATTAATATTTTGATATTAGATTTATTAAAGTACCTACTAATATATTCAAAACAAAAAATCGAAAGTTAGGTAAACCAATAAGCAATAATTTACTTAGAATAGTTATGATTTATAACTTAGTTACCGATTTTCTATGTTTTTTCGATGAACGGCGTTTTTGTGATTCATCATTTTGTTTGTTTGATACAGTTGTGTTTTTGGTTTTAGTTGAATTTAAATTATGCCCAATATTTTTTATAGGTGTAGAGGAGTGTAGTTTTACCATTTCACTGGGAGAGCACAATTCATTGTTATCAACTAATATATTAATACCGCTTACTAATGTATTTTCCTTAGAGACTCTGGTTGAAGACATACCACAACCAGATGAATCACTGCGACATTCATGTTTATTCTGATATTTGTTACTTATCACTGGTGCAATTTCTAGTGAACTCAGTGATAAATCATTAGATGATACAGAATATGAATGTGGTAATGGAAATTCTACATCTTGATCTGTGTCCATTTCAGAAACATCAGTGCTTGCTAACGATTCTTGCCACAACTTCACCTAAAACACATATTTGAAAAAAAAATTAGTATTAAATAATTTCATAAAAAAAAAAAATCATCAATTAGAAAATTATTTTAACTAGTGTCTAGTACCCATATTAATTTGTATATATTATTATTTATGATTGTTGAATGAGCTAAGGAGTAGAATAAGGTAAGTACTTAAAGTAAGCATGTTTTGATAACATTGTAGAACATCTGAATAGATGAGAAATGTTGCAGGTCACAGGGCTGTTTCAAAGTGAACAGAGTGAGAAGTTCAAGAAAAGTTTAAAAGAATAAGATAATGTGTGGCTCCAAATCAAGGATGGAAAAAAGATTAAGCTTTTCCTAGTATGATTGAGCCTTTGAAGTTTTTAATCAGTGATGCATCAGAATAAATAGAACTCTCTGTATAGTAGGTTTTTACTGCACCTCCCTCAACATCGGTCACTGTAATGTATGTGTTAAATTTAAATTCAATTGTATTAACATTATGTACAAAAAACAATTCTGAGTGAAGATTGTCTGTGAGCCAATATAACTAAGTATTTTTTATGATATTATTGCCATTAGAGTAGCTTAACATTTTACCATTTGTAATATTGACACACAGTAGGTTGAATTAATTTTTTCCGAAAACATAGCATTTTAGAATGTCATTGTGTGTAATAATATAGTACTTTTATGCTTGTATACCTTAAACAGTTTCAAGTACCCACTTAAAATATTTTCAAATTACAACAAAATAATTGAAACTGTTATTCTTTGTTTAAATATCTAATTTGGTATACTTCTAATTTTATTCAAATTTAAACTTAAAATATCTATAACAATAAACTGTGTTGACATATTTTTTTGATTTTTTGGTTACAATATGAAATATACTCTGGGCGGAATAATAACGTACCAGGTCGCGCAGACGGCGACCAGTTCCCCACCAGCACCCTTGTCATACTTATAACTTTATAAGCATTCTGTTATAGCCTTAGATCATATACTAGTACCTATATAATCTAACTATCTAAGGTAGTAAGGTTATAACATTTATTTATTCTATATTTATAGTCGTCAGCAGGACCTGTTTTGGTCCGCCGCCCGGGTACGTTCTTATTCCGTGCAGAGTGTACTTATGACTAGTTATGAGAAACCTTGTTTTAAATACTTTCTAATCCTTAGCTATAAAAATTAAAAATGTTATGATTTTTAAACATCACGATAATTTACGAATTTTCGTCATTTTGATGAATTTCGTCAAAAATTGTACTTCTGCAAATAAATAAGTTGTGGATATGTATCTTAAATATTTTCAAACTGCTATTATGTGTGGAACCTTGTATTAGGTACATTTTTAAACTTTTTGACCAGACGAATATTTTTTTATCGACATTTATTACAAAAGAACAAAAAAAAAAAATGAAAAATGTAATTGTCTTTAAATAGCGTAATAAGAGTCAAAAATGTAATCTTGCATGGGAGATGGTCATAACAAAATTTGGTGAAAATGTCAAGCATTAATTTCAAGTTATTTGTTTTTGAGTTACTAGAAAAAAAAACATACTTCATCAATATTATCAAAAACTGGATTTGCGTAAAAATTCCTGTTTTTTCTTATTTTTTATTTTGTACAACCCGACGCTTATAAAAATTACTGGGAATTTTACCTTTCAAAAGTACCAACTAGATCAAATGTTCTACCAGAAACCATCCTCATGATTACACACATACAGTAATATAGGTAATATCAATTCACTGCTCAGAAACTACAATGCATATGACTGAAAAACAAATACCAATAATTCTGCTTTTACGCATAAATCATTAACTAATAATTCAATATATTAATATTGTTATCATTTACAATGTATGAATACATAAACCTTTCAATGAAATAATATTAAATATTATTAATTCCCAAACCGAAATTTACAAAACTTTGATACGTCATATTATGGTCGACTAGAGCTTTAGGTACCAGTTTTAGATATTCAGATTCAAAAATATACTTAAGTTTGATACCTAATAAATACTATACGATCAGATATACTAAGGCTTAAAAACTAATTTGTAAGGACTTCAGAGTGCTTATTAAACTTTAAAATGTAAGACATTAAGCCCTGCGAAGTTCAGATTTTGAAACTTACAAAATCCTCATTAAAACTTGAATAATTCATAAATATCAGTTAGAGCACTTAGATATATACCTAGATAGTTGTTTTTTTATAATTAATAACATTGATATGGAGTATATGTGTACTAACAGTAAAATATGTATATTATAGATAATATGTATCAGAAGTCTTTTACACACGCAGTGGCGTCCAACCTATATTAAGCCACTGGGGTAAACCGTGTTTAAAGGTGACATCTAAACACTCACCCGATCCGGCTAAAGGGAGGGGGGGACCACCTCTTTTCAAAAGTTCTGGGGTATTTACCCCACTTCCTATGCGTGTTCGGCGACATTGTACAAACGTGTTATTAATATCTTGCTCGTTGATTGTCTTGAAAATTGAAATAATAGTATACAGGACGTATGTATGAGACAGTTTTGGACAAAAATAACTAGATTTATATGAGATTGTATTCATGCGCGAACTCTCAAGGGGATGTAATATGTAGACTTCATCCGTTTCCGGTTATTTACAGCTCGCAACCAGATGGCCTCAAAAACACGTACAATGACTAGCACGTGTTATTTCTATTGTAAAATAAGGTACGCCGCAGTATTGATAGCCTACGTAATAATCTCAGCCGTGTGTGCGTGTGTACTGGGTCTATTGTTAAATGCGATGCATAATATAAGCAATCGATATAAAAACGATATTTATTATGTACACACAATTTACTGTAACATAATTTAATATATATATATCATATACACATATATATTTTCATATTGGTTGATGACTTTTTTACTGACACAATGAGCAATAAATTCTGTAGATAATCAACGATGCCAAGGGTAGAGAATTACAAATATTATAAACAATAAAGTATAAACCCAAATTTAAGACATGTATTAGCTTAGGCACCTCTATATTGTATATTTTAGTCTTTAAAAGTTATTTAGGTAAATATATATTTAATTACGAAGTAAAGTTTTTACAGATGTAACATTTAACACTAAAGTTGTTTTTATTGTACATATTTCAGAATATTGTTTTAGAAGTCGTGACATTTCGAAAGCTGTCTTCAATGTATAAAAATAAACACATTCTATGTAAAAGTCAGTAGACAGGGAGAACACTGGGACACTGCCAAAAGAACACATAGCCAAATGTATTATGTTACAAGTATTTATATGAGATTAAAAACGTACATAGGTAAGTTCAATTAAATATATTAATTGATAATTCAATATTATAGATTCTAAATATATCCTGCTATGACTAATTGGAACATATTCCAAAAAGTATTTTGAAATTTTTTTTTGTTTTTATATAAATATATTTTAAAACGCATTTGTCAGCCTTATCTGTTTTATTCATGCTGTCCTCAGAAGCGGGAAGGTTCATGCACTGAAGAGCACAGAAGGTATAGCACATTTTAAATTATGAAAGAATTGAAAATGTATTATTAAGCTTGATATAAGGGTGGATTATTTATAAAAAATGTAGAAATAGGTAAAAATTAATTTATGTTCATGCATGAAGAAAAAATATATTATATAAAAGCATTCTTAAGTGGCAATATTTTGATGGGTATGTTTAAACATATAAACCAGAGTATAATATGGTAAGCTTATGTTTTTACGTGTATTAAACTTACAATAATATTAGCCTATAACCATTAAAACCTGATACAAAACAAAATTTATTAAACTGTTCATACAAAGATTAAAATCCGAAAGTAAAAATATAGGAATTATTTAGAGAACTACCCAGTACCTACTAATACAAAAGTTAAACAAATATTCTAAGATTGTAACAATATATAATTTACAGACTAGGTTAGGTTACAATGGTAATGATGTCGAATTTTCGTAGAAACACTTTTCGGAAAACAAGAGTACATCAAAGTTTCAAGTCAATTAGAAATAGAATATGATTTTAACTTTTAACTTAGAACTTAGAAGTGGTCACTTTTTAATTTTCTCCAGTTTTCATAGACAAAGCATTTAAAGCAAACACAGTGTGATCAAGGCTCTGCTCAGAATCATTATTCAGATGTAATGATAAATTATGAATTTAAATTTAAAATCCAACCACAAATGTACCTACCTTTTTGACTAAATTTTAATAGCACTTTTGCCTTTTGGTCTCTTAACTTTTAATATAAATACCTAGAATTACCTGTTATCAATATTTCAGTTGAACACACTTTTTGTACCTATATAATATTTGAATCTAAATTTTATCTTATTTATGACTTGATTAATTATCTAATAACTCACCTTTTGTATAGCAGATCTCGAGTCTCTCAGTGTTTTGTAGGCACCAATATTGGAATAATTTATTAAGTCACCTCCTGATTTCACTTTTCGAACCTTGAGACCATTTTCTTTTTCTAGATTTGAGTTTTCTTTTTGTATTGCTGATAACGTATTTGACGGTTTTAATTTATAGCCACGGCCCCAAACTTCTTTAGGGGGCGGTATACTATAACCCGGGGATAATGGCTCTATTAATTCATTTTCAGTAAATTTTAACACATCTCTACTAGGTTTGGCCAATTTTAAAATAATATTTGTCGCAGAATTATACTTATTTTCCATTACTTTATAATTGTATTGGAGTTGTTCTATTAGTCTATTTTTCTCCAATAATTGAATTTCAAGTTTTTTCAAATTGCTCTTTAAATTTATAATTTCTTCACCTTCAGTTTTAATCATTTCATCAACATATTTATTTACTTGCTGTTTTCTTGATGAAGGTTGTAAACTATATCTTATAGCTTTACTTTTAGCTTCATTATCTTTAATATCTTTAATGTATTGTTTTACTTTACTTTCAACATGTGCATATTTTTTCTTATTTTTACCTGAGGAGTTCAGACAACTATTAGAGTTATGAATACCTGATTCTGTTCTAGAAGTCATGGCACTGGTTAATGTTTCTGTAGAATATATAGCTGAATCTTCTCGTATAAGTGGTTTGAAAGATTTTATTGTCGTTAAATCAGCTAGTGAATATGACTTTATTGGACCTTTGTAATTAATATACTTATTTGTGTTCGGTTTGGTAATGGGTATTCGAGTAGTTTCTGACTCTGATTCGGATGATGTGAACTCTACTGAACTTGTAGTTGATGTACTAAAACTTGTCAACAATGAAGGTAATGTGACATCTTCAATGAACACCGTAGGAGAGTCGAATTCCAAATCCATTGTGGAACTATCAAAAAAATAAAAATAAAAAAATGAATAAAACAATCAAGAACATAAGAACATAATTTAATATTTTCAACAAGCATTTATAATAACTTGTAAATAATATATAAGGTAGGTATTAAGACTTCATTTGAAAAATTGGAACTTTCAACTAGGGTCATCTTCAAAGTATACCAATATGGAATGTACATAATATGTAACAAAGATTTATAATATAGCTTAAATAAAAACTTTTTACTTAAAAATCAATAGGTATATTACCTGGAGGTTACCTACTCAACTTTATAAACAAAGTTAACATTAATATCGTAATACCATCTTACCTACTTAAAATAACCAGTAAGTAGATCTACCTAAAGGAAATTAAAAACATGAACAAAATTTTAAAATGTTTGTACTTAGCCTCATTTATTTACAAAATCTAAAAAAAAAATATTATTAACCAAAAATTATAGTCTTTGGGTCACTTAATAGCAGTAATTTTGGAATAGCACCAAGTTACTAAAGTATCTACAGCTCGATCTAAAGCTATAAAGGTATGAGATCGGAGATACTGAGCAAAGGCTACCAAATATCACTGACATATCAGTTGCAAAAACTGTATGACAGGTAATCTGTCTTGATTTTACTCATAATATATTTTCTAAGTATAGTTAAGAATTTTAGATCTTAAATGATGGTAAAAATATATAGAGCAGCGTCATTTAGTTTATTATCTAATTGGTATCAAACAAAATACCTCAACAATTTATTTACAGTTTATATTAATAAACTGTACAACTGACTGACAGCAGTTATTTTCATTATTAGGTACTAAATTGAAAGATAGCATGTTTATTTTATGACGTCTTATTTAATTGTGTATTTTACTATTATTAACAGTAGCCAAAAGTTAAAACTAAATTTGTTAAAAGACCCTGAAACAATTTTATCCCATTGTAGTAATATTAAAAATAAGCCGTTGATAGTAAACAACATGATTATCCAAGCATTTAATAATTTTTTTTTTATTGTACCTCCTATACCTATTTAGCCATATTTACTTAAATAAAACAATATTATTATCGTAATATTTTTCAAAAAGTTATCCCCTGACTACCCCATCCATCTTTAAAATAATTAAATGGCATCAACTGGAACTTTTCAAGTACACCAAGAACCCTTTTTATTTACATTTTATCATATTTTTTTTTCCTAGTGATGTAAACTTTTGTGAACATTTTTTTGTGAAATTTCAAAATGTTGAAAATTATGAAAATTTTATAATTTCTCATATTAATTTATTATCAAATGAATCCATTTATATTATTATATTATAAAGACTACATAATTATATTTATAACTGTATACGTATTACCATTTACAAATTGTAATATTATTTCAATATTACAGGTACTATTAAACATAATATAGGAAATCTAAAACACAAATAAATTGATCTCTGCAATAAATTTGCATTTTAATTTATTGATAAAAAAAATTTATATTTTTATATCAGCATAAATCAAAGTATATAAATGTTTTTCTACATTTATTGGATTTTCCATTTTTTATATTTATTGTTTGAGTTATTTCCAAAATTAAGGTACCAAGGACATCTAATTGGGTGCACAGTCTTCCATCCTCTAATCTGTACATAGTCAACCTTTGAGGGAGGAGATCCCTTTCGGGGTTAGGTAAACTTGAGCTAACACAACGAGTAACATAACCTATTGCTTGACAAGTATAGTACTGCCGCCAATCCATGATCGCCAGACGGTTATAATCTCGATACTAATAATCTGCGCCAATTTTATTTTGCACCACCGTCTTTAAAAAAGTACGTAAGAATGAAAAAAAAAATGTGCCCAGTAAACTAGAAATACGCCAACATGGGTACAACATGGGTACAACATTTTTAATTTCATATTCCAAAGCAAAATATTTTTTGAATTATTTTCATACATACAAATAATTGAACTTCGAAACGAGTGGTTAATGAGTTTTAACCTAGGTTTTAAGTTTCAAGTATTTAAAGTTAAATTGAGTACCATGCCACAAGCATACCCTGCAATATGTTGATCCAATAACTCCATATCTTTTCTACACTTTAAATATTTTTAATTATAACTCATAAGTATAACTAACTAACAAATGGTTCAAATCTTTCAAAATTCTATTTTTATGTACATATTGAAATATTATTTTTCAGAATAGGAAATTATAAATGTTTGTTGTTATTTTAAAAAAAATTCTAAAAAATGATAACGATAAAAAATTGTGAAAAATATATTTATTTTTTAGTTATAATTTCATAATGAGTAATGTTTGGAGATCCAACATAATTATATTATAAGTCAAATTATCAGCTGCAGTATAAGCATGGAAAACGAGAACAGCTGTACTTACAGCAATATTATTCAGAAAAAGGGACAAAGCTCAGAATTTCAATTTACCAACTAAAAACAATAATAATGATATTTTAAACATTTCAATATATTGTTACATATGTTATCGGTAGGTGCCTCCTACCAACGGACTTATCCCGCCATACGAGACAAGTCACGAGTGCCTAAAAATCAGTGCCCTCCACTCAGATCAGTCAGATCCAAATAACGATCGCAGAATCCTCAGTCCCGAATCCCGATGATTACCTGTATTTTATTTCACTGGATTCGCCGATTGATGGAGATCGACGTGAATTCGAATCTAGAGACGCGGCCCGAAATAATAGAATAATTATCTTAACTTCGAAACGGGATCAGAACGCGACCGGCGCAGAACAGCCACCGAACGAACGAACGAAAATAGCTCTAGAAAAATACGACGGAGGCAAAACGCGTGCGGTCGACGGGAAAAAGACGCGAAATAAAAATTCGAGCGATACCGACACGCCGCGCAGCGGGGATGAAATAATAATGATGCGATTCGTACGCCGGTGATAAATAATAATAATAATAATAATAATAGTAACGTCGGATCGGCAGATGATCTAAGCGCACAAACAAAACGCGCATGCGACACCGGCTAGTGGCGAGTAGCGACTGACGTGCGTGGTCGTACCAGCCGTTCTATACGGTCTACCGCGTTACTACTGCCTACTCGGGAAAAAAAAAAATTATATATGTGTGTGTGTGTTCTATATCGTCGTACTACGACAGTCGTAGATTGCCAATAAACCGCGCGGCGCGCGCCCGTCCCTGATCACCGTGTCGTCCCGCGTCCGTCTCCCCCCGCCTGCACGCCGAGCATAGGCGTATGGCGAGATCGGGCGCGCGCGCACGCTCGATTTACAGATGCCAAGGCGACACGGCCGTGTTTTGTCGCGAACTTCCAGCGAGGAGAAACGCTCAAGCTCCGCGGCGAAACCGCATGGATAATGATAGATCCTTTTTATAATACTCGGTTGTTTACTTTTCATAGTATACGTCTTGTGTTATAATGATATTATTATTATCTGCGATTGTACAATATTGTTTGTGCAAACAACGCGACACGGCCGCTAATCGCTATCTGAGTACTCCACTACTCCACTCCACTTACAGTCGTCATGTTGTAAATTAATAATATAATATTATTTGCTATGACGTGACGTGCTCGAGAGTCTAGGCTGCCGGTTATCGGTTTCTATTTTAAACAATACCTGCCTACGAAATAACTACTGCAATTTATTATTGGAGTGGAAACCGCACAAAATCGATAGCATCTATACATCGAAAAAACAATATTATACGACACTTTTGGTGCTAATTAAATACGGCTACACAAAATAACATATTATTGCCCTTGTCCCTTATCGTGCTACTGCTGAAGTGCCGAGACCTAGTGGCGAGTACTGTCCGATAATGTTGAGTCATTATTATTAGTCCGGATCCCCATAAGACATTTAAAATATAGTATACAGTATCATATATTCTATTTATTATTTATATATATATACGCACACTTCGATGACATTATGTCCAACGCTTCAACCTACTATTGAACTAATGTACTATGGCCTATAAAAGTACAATACTATTACACAATACGCATTTGATACCTATGGAGTTGAGTACTACGCATATGGCATTATGGCCAAAAATATGTTTAATCGTGGCCTGGACTTTGGAGCGGTGCGTCGAACGAACCGCCAAACAACCACCTGGGCATGTGGGATTTATCATTTAATTAATGGTATTCCACAAACATAATAATATATTGATGTGTATAATAGGTATTTATATTTTATTATATTATAGTATAATAGGTACCTATGATATATGGGCTAATCAAAAACCATAATAATGATGATAATACACTACGCGTAGGTATAAATTATGTATAAATATATTATATGTTATGATTTAAGTAACTTATTCTGTGCCTACATCCTAATATTACATTATAATTTATAGCCGCCATCCGCGTTCATCGTCGACGGAAGAAAAAGATTTTTAATTTTATTTCAGCTGTCTACTTTTGGCAGAACTCAGACTGGCGTAGGCTCTGACGGCTCAGTGTGGTCTTTGTTGAACAACACCGTCCCCGATCCCGTGATTTGTAGGTTGAAACGAAAAACATACTACGCATCCCCCCCCTCACCTCCCCGGCATCGACGAAAGTAGTCTGCAGATGCGCAATATAATAACATGATACGCGCGTAGGCACGTTGCAGCTGCTGCACCCAGTGCACCCGCGATGTTCTCTACCAGCGAATATTAATTGCGCCGACAAAAAGGACGGATTCGTTTTCCTCCAAAAATATAATACCGTTATCCTCTACAAAATAATATCCATTTTCGTTTCAACATTAAACTATTGAGCCCTTTTAACCATTTATTTTATTCAGTAACAAAATTAATTTACCAATTTTTTTCTTTTTGTCACCATTGTTGGTATGAGTTGAGGACGACGGCGCAAAATCGATCCGCGGAGATCATTTGTTTTATATAGCCTTCTGTAAAAGTTGGCGATTTTAAACGATATGTTGATTTTATATGAAATCATAATACGTGGGTCGTTTGTGGACATGGTCACTGGTCAGTACTAACTACTAATTAGTATAGATACCTAAATAGGCATCCAATACCAATATAGCCATATTGCGCAGTACCTATACCTACACTGGCTACTACTGTACTAGATACCTATAATTATAATATAGATACTTATATTGTAATGTATGGCTAATATTGTTGTTAACATCTCGATTATCTACAAACGTTTAACAGCTCGAAATTTAAACAAAATTAATTAAAATGCCTTTAAATTAAAATTATTTATTTTTAAAATGTTATTGTGACATTGTGTTAAAAATTAATAATGATATGGGTAATGGCAAAAAGTTTCAAGTTCAGTCATGTCCCTGCGATAGTCTGTTTTATATTTTTAGGATGACAGCAAAATAAATAAAATCATTATTTTTCGTTCGGATATTATATTGCAATTTCGTTAAAAATGTATCGAACTTCAAACGTCTTCAGAAAAGGAAGAAGGTAGGTAACCGCTATTGTTGTGCTGTACACAGGATGTAGTGCCGTGCATCGTATAGTTTACGTATATCACATGTGTTAAATTTAAATTCTATGATCAATCATTGCAAATGCTAAAAACGATTCTGACTTCAGGTTTTGTTAAAATAATTAATATTGCTAATTGCTAATTTCAAAGTAATTTGTTTTACTATAGTTAATTATTTAGATACGGACGTACAGAAGTTTAATTTATAATTCGCCAAAAACATTATCTACACTCAAAATTTCATCGTGTTTATAACATATAATAATATAGATTATAGGCTGGTAAAAAGTTTTATTAAAATAATCAATAGATAATGTTTCTAAAAAGCCAAAAAATAGTCAACATATTTTGATTTATACAAGACACCAAGTACAGTAAAAAACCAATAAAAACTTTTGATGAACATTTCAAGTATAAAGGTATAGGTATATAGGTACTTATTCGTTTTTAGAGTTACATTGGAAAAACAATCGATTTTTATCAATAACCGGTTTTATTTGAAAATTTCCGCTTTTCCTTGAATTTTATTTCGTTCTTACCAATGGTTATTAGAAGTTCTAAGAATTTTCACTTTTCAAAAATAACCGTAATAACTAATACCACTTGGCAAAATTCGAAACCAGACGTCATTATATTTAAATTGAAAATTCTGTACTTACTAGTTACTACAACTACAGTCTACAGTATGAATTTTCTATTTTTTTCTTTAGAATTAGTTGTTATTGACACATCTATTATTTATTTATTTTTATCAATTAAATAATGAACCAATATATCATATTAATTTCCAAACTTAATATTATTTTTTTTATACTTAATTATTTTTTATTATTTTTTATTTTTTACTAGATATTTGCAATCTATTCATAGAATAATAAGCAAATTAGATAAGAGTAGAAAAACACATGAGTAATATGACGGAAGAAGCCACCCCCCATTGATGACACTTCCTATTTTGTTTAGTTTATTAGGAGAAATTTGATCTAGGAATCAAGCATTTAGCAGGTCACGACACCAATTACGTTTGAGACGTCTGAAGGGGTTACCCGGGATCGAAGGGACTGCTAGATTTTTTATAAGAGGGTTAGGATGATTCAGTAACCTACTGTGAAACCGCTTATAGTAGAGTTTTCCTTCATCTTTGACGGAGTTCATCCTGAGATCTTGCTGAATGAAAAGGTTGGAGACATAAGGAGGAGCATTAAGTAGTTTCCTTAGCGCTAAGTTTTGGAAGGTTTGTATTTTGTTGATGTTTGATATTTTTGCATTACCCTAGAGTTGTATGCCATATGTCCAGATGGGCTTAATTAGAGATTTGTAAATTAAGAGTTTAATTTTAATGTGTGTATATTTGTTGTTATTGCAAAAAGTTTTTAACAGGCGCAGCTGTAGGTTTAAATTTTGTCTTTTAGATCTAAGGTGGGGGCCCAGGTAAGTCTGCGATCAAGTGTGAGTCCTAGATATTTGACTGTAGAAGAAGTAGTAATTTGAGTGCCATAAATAGATACTTCAGGGCAAGGAGAGAGACGAAGTGTGAATGTTGTGTGGATAGACTTAGACTGGTTAATTTTTTAATTAAAACTTAATTTAACTTAATTATTTAATTTAAATATCATTCAAGAAGTTATGTAGTACGGCCAGCTAAAAGTGAGTCGTGACCGTTACGTTCCAAGCGGTGTATTTAAGCGTAATCGCATATAATTGTGGAAGTCCTGATTAAATTCGACCACCAGGAGCTTTGGTATCGCGGCTCACTTTTCGCTGGCCGTACCATAATAGAAATAATAAAGCAAAAAAACGTGGTGAGGGATAAATGTCCTATCAAAATAAGCCGGGAACTAAATATTACCAAAGATGAAACGCCTACGAACTCAATTTTTTGACAGGGACGAAAATATTAGGTATTTACCAAAGGCAAAAGGCGCATGTAAACTCCGCCACAAGTAGGTACCTTTTTGATTTTGAGCGGAGGGCGGAGAAATGAATGTTTTGTTTTTACAATGATGTGTTTTTTTATTTTTGTTTATTTTTGTGTGTGTCATAACGGTTTGGGCAGTAAAAGTTCTTCGATTTTCTTCAACAGCAACTTTTCTGTTAGGAAAGTGAATCTATTTGGTGCATTCGGGAGGTCAAAATTTAAAATTTCGAATAGTTTACAAATGTGGCAGGAAAAACAAACAAAAAATGAAGGAAAGACGGTCATTTTGACGCAAAACCACTTTTCGAAAAATTGATTTTAGTTTTTAGTGCAACTCTAAAAAAAATGACCTCGCGGATACATGACATTTTCACTGAATGTTTGTGTTCTTGTTTGCCATACACCATAACATTTTCAAAATATTTTGACTCAAATTAAACTATTTATAGGCATATGATATTTTTGATTATTTTTTTTTTAACCTAATGTCAATAAAAAAATGTTCACTCTGTCAAAAAACTTGAAAATGTAATACAAGGCTCCTCGTAAGGTGTTGTTAGTGGAAATTAAAAAATTAATTGAGCGTAAGTTCACAATACATTTTTTTAGACGTTTGAATTTTAAATCTTGACAAAATTCGTAAAAATCACGGAAACTAGCAAATTATATTTAGTTAGAAATTAATAAGAATTTTTCTATTTATATCTAAGATTTTAAAATGTATTTCAAGATTTCTTATAAGTTTGTCCATCTCGATCAAAAAAAATTTTTTTCCGAAAAGTCTAATTAAATTTTTATTTTTATTTTATTTTATTTATTATAATCAACGCCAGACGGCTTTTACAATATTATACAAACAAGAAAAACGTAGATAACAGATAATGACATAATATTATTATAGCAACCTATAAGATGCTTTGCATATACTTATTATATTACACTTAAAAAAAAAACAAAACAAACGTGGTCTTTTTCCTTTTTTTTTATTTTTATATGTGAGCCTCCGTACTAAACACTGAATACGGTTTAATAATTTATATTATTATTTGCATTATGCATCATTCTTAAAAGTGGGGCATTCATGGAGAAGTTAGATTTATTGGTGGGTATATAAAAATTAGACTGAAGCCTAGTTTACTAGGAATACGAAAACTAAGTACTCCAAGAAGCCTTGGGGCATCAACTCGACCTTCGATCTGACGCTGAATAAAAGTGATAGTGTGATACCAAAGTCATCACGCCTAACTGAAAGGGAATCAAATCTCAGGATAACCTGAAAAATTGGCCCATAATCATGTGGTGGATGGGCGATGTTGAGGCAATGACCGGCGAAACGCATAAAACTATTTTGAACACGGTTCATCCGACGAATATCAACGGCGGTATATGGCAGTGGCGTAATTATGGGGGGGGGATTTGGGTGTCGTATCCCCCCCCATGACGACCTTTTTTTAAAAACTGGTCAACTACATTTTCCTATGTACTCCTTTTTTTTTTTGAAATCATCATAACTATTATATATTGCACTGAAAGGTGCTTATAATAAATACTTTTTATTTTATTTTTTAGAGGGGGGATAAAATGTTAAAACATTTCATCCCCCTCCCACAAACATGACCAAATTACGCCACTGGTATATGGTGACCACCAGGCCCTGATTTAGTGAAATAGTGTACTATAAACTTTGGGGACCTTTTTTAACGAAAAATGTAAAAAATATGACTGATTTAACTATCGATGGCTTATTAGTGATTAGTGTAAACCGTATGAAAACTACGCATGCTGTGGCGGCCTCCTTAAATAGGTTATAGTTACTACTTACTAAATCTTATTAAAAATATCTTTTATTTATGGTAGCAAAGTATAGAATAGGAAGGCCGAAGGGGCCCTTCAAATTTGGGGGCCCTGTGCTAGTGCACCGCCTGCACATGCGTAAATCAGGGCCTGGTGACCACTGACCAAACAACAGACCCATATTCAATAACCGAACGGACTAATGCATAAGAGAGAGCCAGAAGGCAATTGGATGAACTAAAATTGGATGAGTGACGTCTTATAAATCCCAAAACACAAAGCTTTGGTGGTCTGGTCATATAATCAATGTAAGTGCCGCAACTACCGGCGGCGCAGGCGATGCAAGGCACCGCCTGATGGGCCTACAAAATGTAAGTTTTGGGGCCTCAGATTTGTAGGAACTTTTTTTTTCGTATATAAAAAATAAATTATAATATTAACAAAAAAAAATTATTATTCCTTTTCACTTTATCAGCGTGAATTGTAAATGTGTGATATACATATATTGTAATCAATTTGGTCTGAATTAAAAGTCTATTTTTATACATACTGGAAACACCATACGGGACAACTCTCACCAATCACAACAAATTATATGATTATACAACGCAGTAGTATAAAATATAAGTAAACACTCATACGATTATGAGAACTGTCACTCGCTTATTCGACATTTATCAGTATTCAGTAGATAATTTATAATTACAGAAGTTATTTGTTTATTGTTAACATTTCGTATAGTAAAATTGATTTTTGTTTTATGTTTTATCGTTAAGAGGACGTGATACCTGCATGTCGCATGTGTTGTCTCTGTCTTACAAGCACAGAATAAATTTATTCTGTGTTACAAGTGCGTAACATAGCAAATTTTACGCTCAGCAGAACACGTGTAGCTCCGTTAGTTTAAAAATTAGTGCGAATTGACCTCTCATAAAATCTAAAGGTAAGATTATTATCTAGGCAACCTCATAGGTTTTTTATTATATTTTTATTTTAACGCGAGTTATGAGTATTTTAAAATTGTAAATTTTTTATACATCTTAAAATACTTATAACTTATAACTCGCGTTAAAATAAAAATATAATAAAAAGCCTATGATTTAATTAAAATTAGAGCACGCTGTGGCACAGATAAAGTTCTTCTTTATGTGTTGGGAAAATTTGGTAGCTCTACAACAAATATGGAGCGAGAAAAGTTGTCCCGCGCAAAACACTTTTTATAATCAAATTACGGGCGGTATAGCGTCCTCTTAAGTGTTAACGTTTGTTAATTGTTTTCGTACTATATGATACGTTTTTGGTAGACGGTAGTATAGATTAGTATGTTCTTAATTAAATTGTTTTAATTTTTAAATATTTACTCTAAAAGATTTTTTAGTGACGTAGATGGTGATAGGAGGCTTGATATAAATGAAG
This sequence comes from Myzus persicae, assembly GCF_001856785.1. Taxonomy (NCBI): domain Eukaryota; kingdom Metazoa; phylum Arthropoda; class Insecta; order Hemiptera; family Aphididae; genus Myzus; species Myzus persicae. Next base: position 102,504 of record NW_019102735.1, on the reverse strand, counting down.
AAAATCTTCATATTACAGTATTTTTACCACTCATAGATACAGCAATCAAGCCCTATTTTTAATTAAGCCCTACTTAAAGAAAGGTTCTCAGGTTTATACGAAGTAACTAACAAATTTAATTTTCTTCTACCTCAAAATATTTTAAAGTTTAGTGAACATGATATTGTAAAGGCAACTTATGACTTTCAACTATTTTATGAATATTTTATCAGTACAGATATAATTAGACAAATGTTATGTATTAAAGATGCATTTAAAGATTCTCTAAAAACAATATACAGCATAAGAAATCTTTTGCAGTGAATACTAGACAATGATGTGGCCTCTATTTACAAGGATATTTTCAGTTCATGTATTATTTTCCTAACATTAACGGTCACCGTAACAAATGCCAAACGTTCATTTTCCAAATTAAAAATGAATAAAAAATTACTTAAAGGAGCACACAACACAAAAAATAAGTTTTTTTTATTTGGAAGAATGTTCAATTCTAAAGATAATGGTATAGGTTTTACGTTTCTACTCACATTATTCAATAAGTTATGAGCAATTGAAAAAAGACGTGTGACGTCACTGGGCCGGAGTCGTCGTAATTGCCTATCTTATACGTTTAAAAGTTCCTCGCTTCACACAACTATTTTTCTACCTAAACATTTTATTTTTGCAATTTAATTTACTTGTAAATATGTGGTTTTATGTGCTTAAGACAATGCAAGAATCATAATTTCATTATGACGTTTAGTTTTTTAAATATTAAAAATCTTAAAAGAGACATTTTGGTTAAACCGCACTTCATGGCGAGCGGCGCGTGGCGTTCGAACAACGTGTCCGCCGTGTAACCAAAATGTCTGTTTTAAGATTTTTAATACTTAAAAAACTAAACGTCATAATGAAATTCTGATTCTTGCATCGTCCTAAACACATAAAACCACACATTTATACGTCAATTAAATTTTAAAAAGAAAATGTTTAGGTTGATAAATCGTTGTGTGAAGCAAGGAACTTTTACACGTATAAGATAGGCAATTACGATGACTCCGGCCCAGTGACGTCACGCGGCTATTCTACATCTCTTAATATCTCTTAAAGTAATATTTTTTTTTACATCGTATCTTCACAAAATCATTTCATATAACCATAACTACAATAATTTAACATTTAAAAAAAATTTAAAGAATTTTTTTATTTGTGTTGTGTGCTCCTTTAAGAAACTCCATGCAACAAATTCGCCTAACAAATACATGTATTTTAAACATTGAGTGAAACCGTACAAATTAATTAGATATAAATAAAATAATAAATGATTTCGCTAATAATGAAGCAAAAAAAAAAATTTCCTTAAATAAAGTTTTTGTTTAAACATATTTTATTTATGTTGTTAATTATTAATTATAAGTATTTGTTGTTTTTTTATTCAATAAATCAATAAATAAATGTATTACTCATATAATCATATTCATGTATTATTAAAACATTAGATATTTGTCAAATTAAAAAATGGGTCTATGTACACACTACACACATATTATTATATAATATAACAGAATGATAAATTATTGTTACATAAGTTACCATAAAAATATATTATTCTTAATCATTATATGTTTATAAAAACATAATATTATATTATAAATTAACAAATTTGTAAAATAAAGTAATAAAGTTACATAGTTATAACTTAAAAGTTATAAAGTAGGTATGAAATGCCTCTGTTGATTTATTTTTGATAAATGTGTTTGTTGTTTTTAACAACATTTATTCTCCTGTAAGGCTATAAACATGCATTGTTTTTAGCTAAGCTGTTCCATGGGTGTCTTGAGGTAAAGTAGAATAGTTGAAATTCTAAGAGAAAATATTATAATTATTCATTTTTGTGGTGTATGATATTTGAGTACTATTGTATAACCGCATAACCCCTAGTCATAGCTCATCAATTCATCAACGACTCAAAATGTAGACACCATTGACGATAAAGGGCCTCTAAAATTTATCTCACACCTGGGCCTCAAAATTGTAGTTGCGGCACTGCACTGACGTCTAAAATTAAGGGAAGATACAAACAAAATGCCTAAATCATGTACCTGGTTAACACATTGGATGGATGTACCTCCTAGCCTATAATCAAAAGACAAAAATGACTTAGAGCGATAAAAAGTCATAACTTTACATTTTGATATATTAAGAGAGAAATTAAACATATTACACCAATTAATGAATTTATCGAGGGTTTCTTGTAGAGTGAGGCAATCATTATTTGAGGAAATTGTGAGAAAGATTTTAGAATCATCGATCATCGGCAAAAAGTAAAAGACGACAAGCGGAAACAGCTGAGCACATAGTGTTGATGAAAATATTAAATAATAGAGGGCCTAAATGGCTACCTTATGGAACTCCGGATGATGCTCGGAAGAGCTCAGATGACTTGCCAAAGAGGCTGACAAATTCTCGATGTTCACTAAGGTAGGAACTAAACCATGATAAAAGAGGCTCTCCAACACCTAGCCTGTCAAGGATATAAAGAAGTGCATTGTGGTCAACAGAGTCGCAAGCTTTTGAAAAGTCTGTGTATATCACATCAACTTGATTACTCAATTCAAACGCCGCATGAAGGTAAGTTACAAAGTCTAAATGACTGGTCGACGTCGAGCGACCAGGAAAGAACCCATGTTGATCAATTGATGAAGTGGTTAAGAAAGAGCGCTCGATTCGTTTGAGTACCATAAACTCAAACAATTTACCTAGGAGAGGTATTCCGGATATGGGTCTATAGTTAGCAACATCAGCAGGATTACCAGACTTTAAAATTGGCGTAACTCGACTTATTTTCCTCACAGAAAACTCCCTCTAAAAGAGATTGATTTAAAATTAAAGTAACCGGTAAACTGAGAGAGGCACGGCAGTGGTACAATATCATCCTGAGCCAGAGGGCAGAGCGCCATATGAGCGTTTTAAGTTGAAATGTGACATTGGATATTCACTCGATTTCTCAAATAGCGATTTTCTTATTTTGTTGTAATTTAACAACGAATAACTGTAGACAATTGAAATTTACACAATATGTTTATTTTATCAATTCTATACTTGATAAAATATTCAAAATATTTTTACTTGTCTTAAGCTGTAGACGGACCTTTTCAATTTTTCATTTTTTTTTCTATAAATATCAATAAAATTGTATTGGTTGGGTAAAAAACCATGAAAATTTAATACAAAACTCTTTATATATTGTTACAATAGCAGTTGATAACTTATACTAATACAATATATACGATATATTTTCCAAAAATTGTTTGCGACATAATAATAAAAAAAACATAATAATTGTTTGAACACATAATAATAATGTATTGGAAGATAAGTGTATACTTAATTTTAAAATTAATCACTTATTTACTTATAGTAAAATCAAAATATTTAATTTCAGAGTTTTCATTTAAAAAATACAGCTTAAGTAGGTAAATTGAATAATTAAAATAAAGTTATAATTAGAGTTTAAAATACATAATGTCAATTATAAAAAATACAATAATAAATTACAATTTATTATATAATCATAATAAAATTATGTTTGTACTTGTATATGGTTTGAAATAACAATTAACAATTAAGAATCACTTTATTAAATATGCCAATATTTAATTTACCAAAATATAATTACTTATTAGTTATTTATTTATTAACATTAAAATTATATAATGCTTAAGAGTGTTTCAACGTAAATAACACATAACAAAATTACAAAACATATCTTTCATTTAATTTAATGAATAGAGTTTCTCTTTATTTGGAATAAGATTTTTTCCAAGATCTTTTTTTCACAGCCATCGACGTCTGAAGAAAAATTCATCAGCTTATTAGTCAATGTACTTAGTGTATAGTCTGTATTTCCATTTTGTGCGAAGTGCTGCACAGCAACACACAAAAATAATCCAGTATCCCAAACCTTATAATCAGTATTTGAATGATCCAAATTAAAATACCTCCAATCTTTTATAGAAAAACACTTTCCTTTTCTCATCAAATGTTCCAACCTCAAATATTTCAATACTAATTTTTGGTAGTTTAAACCATGGGTTCCAAAGGCATCATAAAATCGAATCGATTTGTCTATAAAATTAACATAGACTAAAGCCCACTTCTTATTTGGTTTCATATGAATAGGGATGAACAGTCTTTCCTTTGAGAATATATCAATATTTTTTGTCAACCAATGAGTGCGTAGATATCCTTTTTCAAAAAAGGTAGTGAAGAAATGTGTATTAAACACATACAATGTTTTGGGAGACATTTTTGTGACCAGATCTAAGTATTTATTCACAATTGTATCGGTTAAACAATTTTTAGTGATTTTCTTTTCAGGTTCATCATTCGGAGCTTTTGGATCCATGTCTCTGTTCTCAACCTAGAATCATAAAAATTAATTAATATAAAATACGATAAAATATAACTTGTTATATATTAGTATTTATATAAATGAATACAGTTTCAATACATTTCAAAAATGTTTATAAGTTAATGTACTGTTAGCTAAGGCACGACATTATGAAACTACACATAGACCAAACCTATACGTTTTATGTACAAATTAAATAATTAAATGCAGTTGTATTAATCATATAAATTTAAAATAATAATTGTTATTCTTTTTTTAAAGTCAAGCAATTTTATATGGTTTTTGGCGTATGATACTTAGTAAATAACACAAATTAAATGTTTAAATTTGGCCACTTCCTCAGGCTATATCTACTGATTAAGGGAACGCCGCACCTATATAATATTATGTTGTATCCGTTTACAAGTGTATAACATGAAAACAACATTATCTGTGATCATAATATGTGATATATTGCTTTAATGATTATTCATTTTTGTAGCGAATTTCGGGTGTATAAAAGGAACAATTTAAAAATTGAATTATTGCAATTTAATATCTTTATATAGGTAAACAGTATGTTGATGGAACCAAAGTATAGGTTAGGTAATGACTCTAATATAACTCAGTAACTTATACTTATTTTTTAATTCGGTTTGTGGAACATTTAACTAGACTACTGTGCCATAAATTACTCCAACTCATAATTTTTTTAACTTGCTTACTCAGACTCTGTGTGTGCACTATGAAATTTTTTTAATGAGAACCTCTATTTTAAATTCTGAGCAAAGCGATTAAATTTATCATGTATCAGTATATATTAAGTACCTACCAGAAAAATAATGTTATATTCTAATATGAATTGTAAATACCTATAGTAATAAGTATTTAAAAATTTGACAGCTTTTTTACACCTCTAAATTCTTAATAGTTTTAAAACTAAATAACAATAGATAATAAAGAAAGATAAATTGTTTGTACTGCAAGTGTTTAGGCAGAGTTTATACTTAATAATATTTAATGGGAACATATAAAAATTAAAAACTTAATAACAGTCCAAGCTAGATATTTATAGGAAATGTTCTGTGTACTTTTTTAGAAGAATCTAATTCAATAATAAATACAATTAACTGTTTCCTAATTTATGGCCCAATACATGACAAAACCATTAAAAACTGAAAAAACTGAATAAAGAAAATTTTAAAGTTCCACCAGTTCCACTAGATAGTATATATAGTCCTGCGTTTTTATTCCATTTCCTTCTAAATACTTATTAAACTCTCCCATTTATCATCTTATGTGTATTGTTAATGAAGACACTATCTTTAATTATCCTTAAACAAATGTTTCTACTAGATTTTTACTAACATAAATTTGTGACATTATTATCTTCACTTAAAATTATATTACTTCTTATCATAGAGTTATTGTAAATATTTATTATATATTGCCCATTGTTTTGGGCTCCGGCCTGTTAATTATTAAAATAAAAAATTGATTGGTAACCTAATATCATCATTATAGACATATTTTGAAATTTGCAATAGGTACTAAATAAGTTGACACTGAAACACTTAATACTAAAGAAATTACTTATCAAATATAATTTCCATTACATCTTAGTTACTGGGAAATAACCCTAATGAAATTATGTAACGCGTTCTAAACAAAGTGATTAGTAGGGCTCGGATTTAAATGCCCTAAAAATATCAAAAAAATGCATTTATGACCTAAAAACTCTAAAAATATCAAAAAATGACGTTTCAAAAAATGCATTATTTATTAATTAAATTCAAATTTAATTATTATTAGAAAATGAGGAACAAATAAAATTATAATAAAAATTATAAATTATATTACAATGTACAAAAACAAATTAAAATTAAAAATTAAATTATATTTGCATTGCATTGTACAATAAGAATTTCTTTAATGTTTTGGAATTTAAATGATCGACAGTTGTCTGCCAATAAAAATAATTTTTATTACTATACTACTATGTAGTACTTATATTTCAATGAGGTCAATTTTTTGAGTCATAATACGACAAATAGTTCAAAAAGTCCTAAAAAATTAAAAAATGCATTAAAACCGTCAAAAAATGCCCTAAAAATGATGAAATCCGCTAAAAATGCAAAAATAGCAAAAAAATTATTGTGGTTAGATTGCGAAGTACTTGAAACATATTTGTAGCTTGGAAAGCATCGCGTAAGATATCCCAAAAAAAAGATGCAAATGCATTGAAATCCGAGCCCTAGTGATGAGTTACTTTTGTTACATTACTACTCAACACTGGCAATATTCGAAAAGACTTGACTGATTAAACAACAGTATTTAACATTTGCTACTACGCACTTTTTTTTTGCTCCCAACTATATAGTCTGACACTCTTCTTCTACACCTCTATATTACTTTGTCCCTCCACCTTTACTCATAGTTCAAACCAGCTATTTTGATGGAATTATGTAACATTTATAAAAAGTACTATAGGCGAATTACCCATCTCTGTTAAATTAGCTCACAATGTATATGGTCCCAATATAATATTCATCTTTTTCAGATCTCTCCTTCTACTTATTCATTTTATGATTATTTCTGTGGCCGAGTCTCTTCTCCTCATGACATGTCCAAATCATCTCAACACGTTCTTTCTCATTTTGTCAACAATTGATGCTACTCGTACACTTCCCCTTTTGAATTAATTTCTTATTCTATACATCATAGAATATAATGAACAATAATGTGTCATTCTGCACGTCATCCAAATTTCTGCTATACTCACTCACTGTTTCGTTTCTATGTCCACTGCCCAACATTCTAATCCATACAACATGCCTGATTTCAGAACTGCTTTATAAAATCTACTTTTTAATCAAAATATCATTTTTACATCCTCATGTCACACAAAGTACATGACGCTTCTCTCTCTTCATTTATCCATACATAATCACATAATCACATAATCCTATTTCTACGTCATCCTCAAAACCAACATTATTTTGACTACCTATCCAAATAACTTGAATCTATTAACTTTACACACTACATCATTACCTATCGGCTATCTTCATTACATTCCTTGTTCTATCAATTTATCAATTTCTTTCTCCAAAACCTAAAATGTTTGAGTGAGTTTTACTCCAATCCCAGTCACTTTCATCAAACGTTCTCCACTCTTCAAATCACTCATGCACTTCTTCACTAACGCAACATCAAACATATGGCGCCTCGTTAGTACATTACCATTATAAGTTAAATGTCCATCTACAGGAATAAAATAATCACATAAAAGGCTGCAAATGAATCATTTAAAAATACAATAGTGACATCATTATAGGTGGTATACGTAAGCACTTTTGGCTCTAGAACCATCAAAATGAAAACGTATTAAACATTTTTCTAAGGAACTAATGAAAATAAAATCTTAAAATATTATTTACCTTTAAGATCAAGGTAAGTAGTAAGTATTCCTGTCGGATCTCGATATCAAATTGTAAATCTACGTTTATTTAATTATTAAAATGTATTATTTTTAAATAATAAAATGTTTGGGTCACTTAAATCTTATATAATAAATGTTGAATCAATAAAATAGTCAATAGTAAATGTGGAAACGTTAAGTTTAAGATTAAACGCTAAACAATAAGTGAAAATAAAGCACAACCACGGACTAAGTCACTGAGTACTAAACTATTAACTACTAACGAATGCCGAATACTAAGTGGTAAGTCACAAACTTACGAGTACCTACTAACAAATAGTATTTACTAAATACCCTAAGCTACAAATCACAAGATAAGTAATCGGCATCCTGTACTAAAACTAAACTACTAAGTACTAACCAAATATCTACAGCATACGTTCAAACATCAACTAGCAACAAGTAACAACTAACTGTAGATCCCTAGCGGCACGCCGGCACAGCCAGTGAGGTCTAAGACTACGGTTAAAGATAAACTTAAATAGTATATAAATATTTCCTAAATCGTGCCTGAGACTGATGAAATGATGAATTCTTATATGAGTATATGACATTTGTAAGCACAACAACAAAAGTACAAAACATTGTCGAATATTCCATGAAAAAATAACATGGAGTAATCGCATACACCTCATACCACCAAATACAGATAATACCCAAATGGCTAAAGCATAAACTACACTAGATAAGGAACTCCTATATTATTTATATCGTAATAGTTGCTATAAGTCTAGGGGTCTAGGGCAGAAGACTTGTTGCATTTGCATATTTGTTTTGCACGATCACAAAAATATCAGAGTAAGAAACAAATATGTTTCATGCAGAATCTAAGGTAGTTTTTAAATTTTATTTTGCATATAAATGCATATTTCGAGTTTTTTTTGGTTTTAGTGCATATTTCTTCGATTACCTATATACTTTAAGATGCATATTTTCAATAATTTATCATTTTATCAATATTTTTACCGTCGACCGTCGACGTTATTATTTAATTTAAATATTTAATATACAACCAAAATATATAATAAATAAATAAATAATTTTAAAATTTGACCATATTAAAATGGTTGTTGACTGTTTCCTCACGCATGTTTTTCCTAGAGACACGTCTCGAGGATTACCGATTAGATTTATTTTCCGGTTATTAATTATATTTATGTACAGATATTGTTCACTGGATAACATATTATCAATACGGGCCACGGGGACGTCGGTCGCATACATCAAAATTTAAATAAAATATATTCATACAAATAATCTTATTTTTTAATGCATTATAATATTATGCATAATAATTTCAAAATGTATATTTTGTACATTTTAGTGCATATTTGGTGATTTTTTAGAGCTACAAGTCCTCTGCCCCAGTTACGACAGGGAAACTCGCGTAGCGGTTGGCCGTCATTTTGTCGGTTGGAAAAACATTTCATTCAATATACAAAATGTATTAGGTAGAACATAGTTTTTAATTGTTAAATAAAATAATAAATATAAAATAATTTATGTATAATATATTTTTTTCAAACAACAGGTTAAGAAATAATAAAATATGATAAAACATAATTCATATTTACCAAATAATCTCAACCGACAACTAGTATTCAACTGATAGCGGGAATTCGCTATCTATTTAGTATTATATAGAAGTCGGTATAGGTATTACCAAAAAGTTCAGTACTTATAATTAGGTAAAAGGAAAAATATGATGAGATGCTCAATCAAATTTCCAATTAGTATTAATATAAATTGTAACTAAATGACGAAATTTAAAGATAATTTTGTAGCCTTGTATGACCAATATTGGCAAAATATATCATTTTAAATATTGTTATAGCTACGTATACACAGGATTTTTTTAGATGTTAACTAGATAGGAAGTTGATCCTTAATTAAACTGAGAAATCATTTTAATATATAATATGAATTTGATGGTAATGAATAATGATACTAAGTAGGTAAGGTACATACTTAAAATCATTGCATTTTTTTTAAAATTAATTATTTTAAAAATATTGTTACATAATGGTAATCGGAATAAAAAACCCCAACCCTGGGAAAAAAACCCCCAAACTACAATACTACTCACAAACACATGTAAATTATTGAACAAATATTTTTTTTTAACTCTAATTATTGTAGTTACCGACATGGTAACATTATTAATATTTAATTATAAATATATAGGTACTTAAAATGTAGAAAATGTTCAATTTTTTTAGCTAAGAATTGAAAATTTAAAATATTACCTAAGTTTTTTATACAATTTTGACTATATTATGTATATTATTAGGAAGCGTAACGTTTTTACAAGTTTTACTTTTTATAGATGAAATATTTAAAATTTTATAAAATAATAATACAAATAGTTATCAGACAATAGTTAATGAATGTAGGTACTCAAAATAAAAATAAATCAGTTATCAAACTCACCATACTACAATCCGAGAGGTAACATTTTAAGTTCGTAATTCTTATGTCGTTTATAATATTATCAAAATGTTATAGAAAATAACCTAAACTAATAAAAAAAAAAAATATTCATAACTATACATAATATCACAGTATTATAAAACACAATATTATTAGTTTAAAGTATATATATTTGTAATAAAATATTAATAATGAATAATGATGCTAATTAGTAATTACACTAATTAGCGTCTAAAAAATTATTTGTTCAATAATTTGCATGTGTTAGTGATTAATATTGTTGTCTGGGAATTTTTTTTACCAAGGATCGGGGATTTTTATTTCTCAATTCTATATATAATTCTAAATATAATATATATACCGGACTTTTAAACTCGGGACTTTTTTCAGCGATTCATAAAAATCTGTGCTACCGATAGACAAGATTATTATAATAGACTGGACACCATGAACTAAGATTTACTATTATAGTATAATATAGACAATATAGTACATGGTATATTAGTATAGTAAAATACATCTTAGTTCATGCTGGACACTGGTAACGACAATCAACAAAATATGTTAATTATAATGCGGGTTTCCAGTGTTTCTTCTATACACGTGTGTCGTGTTCGTGTTTCGTATTACACGAAACATGTTCAGCTATGTCAACGTAGTTAAACTTGTGGTAACTATCCAAACCAACCAAACACAGCGAAGGATTTAAGGTGGGTTACCATTGCACCGTGTCGTGTCGTGAAATGTTGCCGTACTCAGATTGGTTCAACCGCGTGGTTAAATCTGGTTTCTACCACCAATTTTACGGATTCTACTACGAATACCATGATGTCCCACATACACCACGAAGTTGATTTCGCCCAACTTTTGAACTTGTGGTTACTGATTTAATAGTGAGTTACATAAATACATTAGTTCAAATATTATTTTATTATTTGTATAACAATTGAATGAAGAACCCATTTATGGTATAGGGTGGTATACTGGTATCATGTTTTGAAAAAATGGAAAAAGTGCACGACACGACACAGTGCAGTGTGAAGCCACCTCGAAACAAACGTGCATACAAATCCTTTGCTGTGATTGGTTAGTTAGATTAAGTTACCAAACTATTAACACGTTACCGCGTTGTAAGGCATAGCTGAACATTTTTCGTGCAAAGACACACGCGTATAGAGAAAACCCGCCTTTAATATAATATTATGTTTACTGTTTAGGTATATGGTAAAGACAGTCGACACTCGACATGGTCGGCGAGAGTCAGGAAATGGGTACCGAAAGGTTCCACCCGTAAACATATACAATTTTTTTTGTATTATTCTGATAAGTACTAGATATTTATGTCTAAACTTTTGAGTTTTGACCCCTCCTACTCTGAACTGTAAGGTACAAACTACAAGTACCTACTCCTCATCCAATTTATGACCAGAAACTACCCTGAAAGTTGAAAATATAAGGGTTTTTATACTTTTACTGTAAACAAATAGTTGAAAGTAAAAACAGTACATTCATCGCTCAGCTCAGAATCTAAAACATTACAAAATATGAAATATTTTTAATAAATTAAAATTTATATTTTAGCTCCAAAATAATTTGCAAATTTTCATATTTTCGACGATATGTTATCAAAATTTGAATTTCAAACGCTTATAAAAAAATAGCGCCTATGTATTTTTTTTTTAAGCATAATTTTATAATCAACATAATTGAAAAGCATAAGTTTATAATTAGTTATAATAATTATGACTATACCTTATTAAAGAAATTTTGGACTTGACGGCCATACAAAAATTAACAAATCGTCAGTTCTCCATTTATAGAAAAACATTATGGCATATTATAAAGTCACTTACCTTTCACAATTCACATTGTTCAAAATATTTGTATCTAAAGTTGTGCGTAGCCTTGCGTACTTGTGAAATATTGTCTTTTTACGTGTTTTATCTCTCATTATGTAATGAATCAATGAGAAATACAAATAACAATTTAAATCAAAAACACATAAAATTTTAAAATACATCAAACACCGATAACAGAATAGGTATTGCATAAAAATAATAGTACCTACTCATAAGTTATAATAAATAATATGATGCACATCTTGTGGTGTCCAAGTCACCATTTGCCACATCCTCACCGAATGCCGAACATACCACAACTTCCGAACAAGCCTCAACCTACCCAAATCACTTGCAGAAATATTAAGCAATAACCCTCAATCCATAGCCAACATCATCCAGTTCATTACAGCCGCGAACCTCCAAAACAAAATTTATTTAACTCTTAGTCATGGTCATGGTCTTAGTCTTAGAATTAGTACTTCCGTAAATTTGTATTAATTAATCAATTTCATTTTAAGCCCAATGGCCCATACTGCCGAGGGTATATATATAATAATAAAAATAAATAAATAAATAATATGACAATTAGATAAGTACTAAGTAGTACCTATTTTAGTTCGTTGATATTTGAAGAGTGATTAGGTTTTAAAATTTACTGAATGAACAAAACTCGTTTCGCCATTGCTTATTATTTATTAATTATCATATATAATTTTATGAAATTATTTTCTTATTTTGTGTTATAATTAGATACAAATTTTAACTCGATTGGTCGTGTTGGTGCTATATTTTGTATTGACATGTAATTGTACAATATACGTTAGATTATAGATAGAATCTGGCAAGTGGATAATTCTCTGCAGCTGTACTTAAGATGTCTACTGTCTAGTGTCTGGAGAAGTCACTTCAATGGATGTGTTCCATTTGAATTCAATGATATAAAATCATTTTATAAGAAAAACGATTCTGAGAGAAGGCGGTCAGTCAGAGAGTGAGCCTATAATTTTACTAACTCCTAAGTACCTACTGGCTACTAAGTATATTTTATGATATTATTGTGATTAAAGTAATTTATTTTACTATTAGGCATTAGTACCTACTATAGAAGGTTAAATTAATTTTTGACAAAAAAATTGTAAATAGGATTGCTACTTTAAGAAAATATGTTTTAATTACATAGCGTTATAGCAATGGGCCAGTGTGACGAAAGCTGCCGGGTTAAAATGCTACAATTTAAAAAATTTTCAATCTCAATAGTAAGTTATACATTATTATTATTACAATATTACGTAAAATATGTGATTAGTGATTACACTTTTCCGTATTTTCTGATAATATAATCACCATGGTTTTATCTACTACCGCGGTTATCACATTATTCCCATAATATGTGATAATATTGTAGAGTTATAGGGTTTATGACCTTTTGAGCCATGGCTGTAGTTGCCTCTTCGTTACTACTCGCCGCTTTCTTTACTAAATTCGCAAAAAACTGATTTTTACATAAAATTCTTACAAGGTTTTCAAAATCTTGATTCTAGATTAACAGGTTTTATCTAATATTTTTATCAACTTTCACTATTTATTTTTCTGTTTATAATTTTAACAACTTATATTAATAAATATTATTATTTAACAAGAGTTAAAAGTGACAAGTGTAAACACAATATAATAAGTAATAACGGCGGTAATAACATAAAATGTTTACCGATTATATATTTACACCCAAACTTTACAAAGTATATACTGGAATTCGGAGAAACGATGTAAGCATAAACTTGAACTTGTATTTGTTGTAACACTTATATAAATAAGCGGCTTATTTATATTAATTATTCTACATTCTTAGCTATTATTCTTCAAAATCAAATGTTTAATATGTCTATGTAACTTGAATGGTTTACCCATAAAGAATGTGTTTCATTTTTACTATACAAATTAAATTTGTTCGTCAGTGAATTGTATTAAAATAATTTGGAGCTTTGTCATTAAGTGTTTTAGATTTATACTTTTGTTTAGTAAATATTGATAAATATTAAAAAAATATAATACAATATAACATATTAAATATAATGTTTTTTTTATCATAATCTAACCTAACCTATTTTGATATATTTAAAAAAATTCTTATTAAGCTTTTAAATATGTGCGTAATATATCATTACTAAGCTTCTTAAAGAATTAATAAAAATAAATATTTACACTTATCTACAATTTGTTTTGCATATGTAGTATTGCAGTTATTCTATACACCTATACTCTGTACAATAACAGAACATGTAGCTGCCCAACAAAAATTGGTTCTTCTGTGCATCCCTACGAGCACCTTGCCATAGGGAAACCGGTCTCAATGGCAGGGTGTAGCGTAAAGATGCCTGGAATGAAGAGGTTTCTTGCTAGACAAAGTATAGTTTATTAAATAATTTTCTCTATAAAATCTAAATATCTTTTTGACAACCAGAAAGTTACTATTTAAATCATTTCTTTATTTGATTTATATACTGGTAACTTGTTACAAATCAGCAAATATCATTTAGACTAATTAATTAGTAATTATCTTGTGATTGAAACTTAAATTTATATTAATATTAATATATTTAAGCTCTATTAGGATGTATGTGATCCTGTATCGTTTATTAGATGCAATTTTTGATTTGTCTACCGAAACTTTTAAACTAACCAAGTTTTTATGTAGGTACATACTTTGAAGTTTGAACAGTTCATTTATTAATATAAACTAACCAAGTTTTTATGTAGGTACATACTTTGAAGTTTGAACAGTTCATTTATTAATATAAATAAGTACATATTATCGTTCAAATAAATATAAATTATATGTATTATTTACATATAAACAAATAGTATTAAACATATTTATTTGTTTAGTCAGGTGACCAATAAGCATTAATATTGAGTTGTGACTATATCTGTAAGTAAAATTAATTTAATTATAGGAAACATACCTCATATCAGATAATAATTTACTGTATTTTCTTTCATTTTTATTTTTAAGGTATACCATGGTATGGTAAATTTAATTGTGGACTTATAATTTTAAATGTTAGTTAATCCAATGCATTTTTGTAAAGATTTGTAAACTAGTAAAAACATTAATAAAGTACTATTTTGACTTTACTAGTTAAACTATTTCTATAATATTTTGTGATTATATCTAGTCTAATTTTACCTAATCTAAATCAATTATAATAATAATAACGACGTAATACTTTAAATATAAGTAAAATTATGTTTTAGACTTACCGCCATTTTGTTATTAAAATTAATGCACTATGAAAAATTTAAACTTTAAATAAACACTATAACACTAGGTATGGTACTGAAGTATTAGTGACCAAGGACAAAGTTATTACATTTACAGTTTTACAATACAAAGCAACATATTATACCTACTCTATTTTCAGTACATCACACATATTATTAATTTTACTGCAGTGTTTTTTTTTCTGGTCCGTCTAATAATTCTACTAATATATGACCATTGATTAATAAATACTATTATACTTATTATTGTATAATTAATCAATGATATGACCTTTGAAGTTAGAAAAACTATTATAGATTAGATAATGTTAATGTGCCTTACTGCCTTGTATAAATAAATAATAAGATAAAAACAAACCAATATGCATAAATATAACATTTTTCTTTTTATATATTCTGTTATACATAACAAAGGTTACAAAGTTATTCTTAATATTTCATTAGGAACATATGAGTCATGATTATTAAAATATTTATATTGGTAATCATATTATTATGTTGGATAAAAACCATCTAAATTGTTTATGTTACTATGTAGCTATTTGCCTATTGCGTAATGAATTCTTATCCTTCGCTGTTTTGTATTTCAAAATATATCTGAGGATATTTGAGAGTTGTTGAAGACATTAATCTGATTGATAAAATTTAAAAACCTGGGGAGGTTGCTCTGCCGTATGGAAGTGTACTCGGCATAGAGTAGGTCACTTTTGATGAGTTAAATTTAAACTATATATTTATGTTACTTTTTAATTGGGGTATGAGAAACTTGAGAGAAACCTTATATTACATTTTCAAGTTTTTTTGCATATAAAACAATTATTATATATACATAAAACAAAAAATTGACTATAAAACTACATATTGTATTGGTTATAAGTTATAACTTATAATAAGTAAAGACCGGAATTATATACACTATACGGTGCTAAATTTGATGCAAATAGCATATTCGAAATGGCATAATATGCTCCTATATGCACAAAAAAAAACAAAAGATGCAGTATATGAACTAGATGTTATTTTTTTATTAAACGTGTATAATATGTACAAATTATATGCTTTATTGACAAAATATGCTTTATCCCCTCAAATATGCATCAATATACAAAATAAAATTTGTCTGTGAAATTAGGTTGATTTGAAACTCCCACAATTTTAGCCCTTAAGGTTAACCTTTATATAATTGTACATACACTCAGTATGAATATGAAAATACATATAACATAATATTATGTTAGTAATATAATATTATAATACCAGTTTCTAGTTATAATTATACTGATTTTTAAATTCAATATATTACTCAATACTTTTAAAATTGAATATGGCATAGTGAAAAATCATACACCATATTCACTCTTGGATGTGTCAATAGAAATTTGGATGTTAGGTTCAGTGGAAAGTGTTATTTCACTGAAAACATTTTTTGGAGTGTTCGCAAAGGCTAGTATGACTGTATGTAAACTGTATGCACAGCAGCAGCTGCCTACTACAATTGATAGCCGAACGCCGCTGATCAATCACAGACCATCGGTATCTGACAGAGGGAGATCTGAACATATATACATGCTCAGTATACATGCACAGAAGTAGGTCAACTTAAAGTGAGGGGTGAAATGAATATATTATGATAGTTTAGTTTTTTCAAAGGAGGTATATAATGTTTTTTCAATGTTGCATTATAACATTAGAAATAATATTGGTATTAGACATTTCTCTTAAGAATTTTACGTCAAATGGATTTTTGTGTTCAAAATTTTGATTGTATATGTTGAAAAATATTTCATGTTTATAACAGAATTAGAAGAATTAGCTGGTGTTGATAAAATGCTTGTTTCATAGTTTAGTGATAATTTAACTCTGCAGTAATCAAACAAGTGGTTATTCTCCAGATATGGATAATTAACTGACTATTAAACTACTTCTAAAAAATTTCTTTGCATGTATATGCGAGTGTCATTTGCAAATATTGTATTGTAATGTCTGCAAAATGTCTATTATACTCATCTGAAAAAATATGCATTAAAAATGGATACACAAACCTTTGATCAACCCCTATAACTTTAATATTTAAAAGTGGTAAAAATGATTTATTGAGTTCTCACGGATGTTTCTAAATTTATTTTTGATGTCTTATAAGTATTATAAAAACTTTATCTTTCAAAAGAAAATTAAAACTTAAATTTAGTCAACTTATTTGTATTTTTTTTTTACTTACATTTTATGCAAGGGTTTTATAATTTTAAATGTTTTAGTATTAAATTCTAAACTTTTGTTACAGGACTATGTTCAACTATGGCAAGAAAAAGTAGCAGATAGAATATTAATGACAGTATGTATAAAACATATATTTTTTTTATTTTTGTTTAACATTTATTTTACATTGCCTAGTGTTTTTTTTTAATTTATAACTTATATGACTTGTAATGGATCATATATAAATAATCAAACTGTGTTTATTATTAATGTAATAATACTATAGTTTATTATAAACAATACATTTTAAGACATATACATATATCATATAAATATTAAACAGAATTGTTTATGAATTGCATTTGTGTATGTATTTATCAAAACGGATAACAGTGAATGTAGTTAACTTGGTAACGGTTTGGGTATAGACTTTAGAAGTTATAACTGAACAGTGAACACAATGAGCAGTCTCTTAACATAGTTATTCCAAAAAACGAGTATGGTAAAGATTGTTGGTTCAATATCAATAATTGTAAAGATTTTACAATTTATCTTTATTCTTTAGCATAGTAGGTAAAAGAGAGATATTTTGGTGTTCTAGATTAAATCTTCTGAAATTTTGAAATTCATTTTTTTTCTCAAAGTGAGTTAATGCTATACTACAGTATATATTTATAGGCTAATTGATGATAGTCTATATAAACAAATTAAGATTTATAAGGTATTTGAGTATAGACATTTTCAATTCAACTAATATTATAATTTATAACATATTTATAACTAGGGCTCTGATCTTATAGCAAATGCTTCTTTTTTCATAATATATGAGACAGAAATTTAATTTTTATACATAAATTTGTTTTATGTCATTCCGATTCCAAATAAACCAATTTATTTTTGCTTTTTTTTTATTATTAATTATGCTTTAAAATTCAAGCCCTATTTGTACTATTAATTTCTCTTTCAGACTTACATCGTTTCACAAGTTGCCACTTACCTTTCACCTGCATTATTATACATGTATGGTAAATGGCTGTTAAGTCCAGAATTTGTAAACAAACTATTTTTCCGCGGATCAATATTAGGAATAACTTTGATGACAACATTTATTTTAAGAAGTTATGGAAGAGCTATAAATCCAAAGTATAAAGCTTTTCATAAAGATCTTATAAATGCTAAATTGGATTATTCAACTGATAATAAGGTATGACAAATATATTTTGTTAAGTATTATTTTATTTCAACTCAAAGTACTATTATCCATTCCTTTTTTTTTTTTATTAGAAAAAACTGCACAGCTACGACTTTGATTTTTCAGCATGGCCTGTAGACTTTTCATGGAATTCTGCTGAAGAGTATGTATTTAATTATTCCACTGTATTTATGAAATATTTGTAATTGTTGATCTATGATTTATTTATTTTTAGAGAAAGTTACAAATCAAATTTAACAAGTAATAATTTTAAGATGACACTAAAACTTTTGAGTAGTCCTACTCGTCTTATTGGGTTCATAGCAGTGCATACTTTTGGAATATCATTAATTTATCCTGGTTCTACTTCACTTTTATTCTATTTAAGTAAGATTATTGTACAACAATGATATCAAAAAATAATCTATATGAATTAATTTTATTGCAGTGGATCAGAATTTACAGAAAGGAAGAAGAGCTTTAATCACTTCATTTGGAGGTGTACGATATAAATTAAAAACTATTGATGGAAATTTTGTAGACTCGATGTTCATAGACAAAAGGTTAATTATAATTAATATTTGTGTAATATTAATTAACTTAGTTTCTATTAGATTAAAATATTAATTGGTGGGAATATGCTAATCTTATAAATTTGTTATAGACAATCAAATATTAATTCTTTGAACCCAAAATTAATTATTTGTACTGAAGGAAACGCTGGATTTTATGAAGCAGGAATTATGAGTTCAGCTATTGAAACTCATCATTCTGTCTTGGGATGGAATCATCCTGGATTTGGATATAGTACAGTAAATATATATATATTTAAAAATGATTTGTCTATTGTTTATCATTTTTTATTTGTTAACAGGGTGTACCATATATAGAACAAGAACAAAATGCAGCTGAAACTGTAATAGAATTTGCTATTAAGCATTTAAAATTTAGTCCTAAAAATATTATATTATATGGTTGGAGTATTGGTGGTTTTGCTTCCACTTATTTAGCCAAAAAGTTTCCTGATGTACATGCTGTGGTAAATGTTAATAGTTTATGTGCTTAAAAAAGACTTGATTTATTAGCTTATATTTAGATACTGGACGCTACATTTGATGATCTGGCACCGTTAGCAATTCCACGGATGCCTAGCTTTGCTGAGAAACTAGTAGAATTTACTGTAAAAGAATTTTCAAACTTGAATGTGGCTGAAAATTTAGTTCAATATCCAGGCCCAGTTCTACTAATTCGACGATCTAGTGATGAAATCATTGCACTTGAGTAATATATAAAACTGTTAATTTATGTGTATTATCTTAATTTATATTTTATTATTTTAAGTCCTCAAAATGTAGCTACAAATCGAGCAAATTACTTATTAGAATTATTATTAGAAAGAAGATTTCCAAAACTCTTTTCCAGTGAATCTAGGTCAGCTCTTTGGGTTTGGCTATCCACATCTGGTGAACAACAAAGTATGTAATAAAAATTACATGGTAGCATTTTATGTATTTTTAGATGACTCATTTTAAAATGAATGAATAATACATTCAATATTTTATAAAAACAAAAAGATTATTTTTAAATGTTGTGAATACTTCAATATGAATATAACATTTTAATCAAAATATGTACCAAGAAAATAATTATTTGTTGCTGGATTATCTTTAGTTATTACTAATTTGTTAGTAATATGAAATTCCTGAATATTTTTTACTTTTTTTTTAGATCAAGTGCATTTGCAATACAATGTTGACTTAAACACTCAATCACAACTATTTCCATCATCCAGTAAAAATTATCCATTAAATCTAGGTGATGGTTGGAAAGATCAAGAAAAAATAAAAATGCTACTGTACTTGGTAAGTTATCATTTTCAAAGACTTTTCTTGAATTTATGCATTTTTTACTTTTATTTTTAGGCTGATTATTATATGAAAGACTATAATTCCACTCATTGCACTCCATTGCCAACACGGTATTTAGGTTACATAATTTAAGTAAAAATTAGTTTTTTTTAAGCATCTTTTATTAATATTTTGGTATAATGTTTCAGTCTTCATGTTTTTAACCTTTATATAAATCTTATTATTAGTAATTATTGTAAAATAATATTTTGTTTCTGTATATGTATATAATTATGAAATGTTGGTAAATTTGAATAATACATTTTAACTTAAATAGGTTATTTTTGTTGTATTTAATTTTGAAGGGGCTACTATCCAAAGTAAAGTTTCTCACATTCTAATTACTTATTACATAGCCTATGGAACTTTTTAATATACTATTGTGATTACCAATAACTAGCCAATAAGAAGTTATATTAATTAACAAGGTGGCACACCGCACTGGTGCGTCCTTTCTTTTATCTGCCACTCTTGTTGGCACTCTTTCTTTTTAGACATACTACTCATAATATCTGGAATATAGTATAATCCTGACCAAGTTGCAGCTGACTACCTTGCCTCCCCTATGAAATACCTATACTTATGGCTAAAGTTTTTAGAATAATAATATTATTTCTCGTGATTAATTAATAATGTGTATATTTAAGCAAATAAATAAGTGATCAAATACAGATAGAGATTACTAGATTAGTATACAGTTATGGTTTACAATTTTTTTTTATTCCTAACTACCATAATTATTGGTCCATTATTATTTGATATATTTTATGTATTTCAAATAATCATAAAATTATATTTAAAGATACTTTTTTTAAATAAACAATTTTACATAATAATATCATTATTTTTTGGTGATAATTATAGTTAAAATAATAAAATAATATTTAACGTTGAATAATACATTTTACTTTAATTTAAGTCTAGATTATTTTTATTTGTTTATTAATTGTAATTGGGATTAGGTGAATCAATAATTATATAATTGGTTAACAAACATTTATCCCATACAGCTACTACATGTTGATGGAGGAGCTGGAGCAGATGTACTAGGGCCAAATCCGCCGAAACGTCGTTGAGGTCTCACAGTCCTAAAAAACATATTATTGATACAGTTGTCTTGTATATTAACAAAGAAATTAATATGTTGAAACAGATAAAAATTAATTTTGAAATCTTCTAATAAAAATAAAATTTTAATAAATCATTCTTACCCGCTCGAAGAAGAACCAGGGCGCCTGTAAGTAACTGTATATTGATTACCCCATCTAGTTAAATTAGGCCTCACTAAACTTTGAACACTGAAAAAGTAATTTATGATTTAATTTTATTTGCTTTCTATAAATACTCAAATAAACAGGACATCTGCTAGGTTATAAGTATACTCCTGCATGTGTTAAGAGTAAGGCCCGGCAATGGCAATTAAAACTCTTAACACAAGCGGATTATAAGAGTATATTTTTAAGCTATTATAAATTGATACATTAAGGTAATCAATAATTGAAATACTTACAAAAATGAAACAAAGTTTATAACACCCCAAAATGTGTCTACAATTTTTTTCTTCATGGGAACAGTTTCATGTAAATTTCCACCTAAAATGTAGGGAAAAGAGTATTATTATCATCAAGTTTAATGATTTATATTTTGAAAATATAAATCATTTGGAATGGGTATACTACTATACTTGCTGCAAAAGTAGTTTCGAGGGGACAAGATCCCCACTTACCACCAATAAAAAAAAATTATTATATTGATATATTGTATCAATTTTTTATTGAGCATCCCCCGTTAAAATTGATTAGATCCAAGCCTGACTTAGTTTCTAAGTCCAAATAATAAAATCAAGACTGACTGGCGTGGAGGAGCTTTGGCTTGTCTGGTCCAATGACATCTGAATATGGGCTGTTTGCAGCTTTCCTAATTAGGCCTACCCTCTACTTCTCCGAGTCCTTTCGATATGAGTATCGTTTTCCTGGATGCTACTTCAGTATACAATCTTCTCGGAAATACTTATGGCAATATGAGTGTACGTCCTGTGAGGCAGCATTTTTTTTTTATTGTGTAATTTAATTTAATTATCAAGTATTATTATAACTGCATTATTTTATATTCAGTATTTTGATTTATATATAAATCATCCTCATGGCTTTTTACTATTGTCTTATCCAACCCTACACTTTGCAGCATTCTCATGTAATATCAAAATCTGTTTTTTTGGATATCTTTCCCAAAGGTTATGCACTATTATTATCCTATCCCATTTCTTAGAAATTCTATCTTCGCAAGTTAATTTTTTTATTTACTTGTGTCACAGGTACTTCATTAAATAAAATAGTAACCGGCCCACAAAAAAAGCTAATGGTTGTATAGAAATGTAATGTAAATAAACCCTTATATTCAGAAAGGCATCTGTCAGCCCATATCTTTATTGAAGGTAGGTGAATACTTATAAGAAACTTCTTCATACCATAATTCAAAATCCGTTTAAATATTTAGTAGAAATACAAATTTTTTTTTTTAATTCTAAGGTCTAGTATCCAAAATATGTTGTACACTATAGATTAATTCACTTTACTGGATATTATATCAAGTGTAGACAATATTATGAACTTAATAAGCAATTAACATAAACTATATAATATTATTTTTGTGTTTGATTTAATATTGGAATAAATGTATAGAAATTTCAGTAAGTACCTTCAATTAAAAACATAAGTGACAAAAAGTAAATTACGAAAAGTTAACTCACTTTGGGATATGTAAACCATTTTACTTTGACGTTTATTGTTTTCTCACACTACAATAACGTAGTTACTCCTTGTCAATATTTGTTTTGAATTTAGTAATTTTAGTAAATCTCAAATTTTGCAACAACGAATAATAGTATTATTAATTACCACAGACACGTATAGTAAATAATTATTGCGTTTACTACCTAGCAATCAAAAGACGTATTACTCAATAAATCCAAATAATATAAAATATTATGACGATAACATTGATAACAATATAATATTTATTATTATTATGATCAATGTTATTATTATGGCTTTTAGTTGGATTTACTTTTTAGTTATTTTCTTTGTTATCGCTTATCGGCCTTCAGTACCACCATAGAACGTACCACGTAGAGTATCAACATTTTCAAGGAAGAAATTGTTGTGTATCGATACGTATCGGATCAATTTTGAGCGTTCAAAAAGGTACATGACGTGCAATGTACAAGCGATACGTACCGACCCGCACCGGATTCAGACTCCGATGCGAACCGATGCGTAAATACAAACTACTAACCTATTCCCTATAATTGGTACGTATCAAATTTTAGATTCTAAGCGGAGCGATGAATGTATTGATTTTACTATGATGTGTGTTTTTATATATATATTTTTTTTTTTGGTGTCTGTCATCACGGTTTCTTGCAGTAATAGTGCTTCGATTTTCTTCAACAACAACTTTTCTGGTAGGAAAGTGAATCCAGTTGATGAATTCGAGAGGTCAAAATTTAAAATTCCCAATAGTTTTCCAAAGGAACAGGAAGAACGGGAATTTTTAGGAAAATCCATTTTTCGAAAAAATCGATTTTGGTTTTGAGTGTAACTCTAAAAAAATGACTCTGGATACAAGACATACATTTTCATTGAATATTTGTGTAAGCATTTTCTATACACCTAAAATTGTTCAAAATATTTTAGTTTGTGTTGAACTATTTATAGACATATGAAATATTCAAATATTATTTGTTTTTTTTAAACCCAAGTCGATAAAAAATTTTCGCTTTGTCAAAAAACTTGAAAATGTAATACAATTTCCCTTGTAAGTTGTTGATATTTGAAAAAAAGTTGAGACTAAACCCATAATAATTTTTTATGAGCGTTTAAACTTAAAACGAAACCAACTTGGTAAGAAACTTAGAACCAACTTTAGTGAGATAGAAGTCGAGTGTGGAAGCACAAGTAAATGAATTGAGCTTTTTCATTGATGGTTTTCGTGTTAAAATCATCATGTAACTTTAGGTTTGAGACGTGTATGTACCGTGTACGGTGGTGTATTGGAGAGCCATCGAAAAGCTAAGTTTTGGAACACTTGGATTTTGCTGAGCTGTATACCATAAGTCCAAATAGGTTTTGGAGGGTTTTGTAAATTTATAGTTGTATACTGGTATTATTATTTTTTGTTATTAAATGACTGAGTATACGCATACGGGCGTTAAGAATCAGTCTTTTGATCCGTATATGATTTGTCCATGTTAGTCGTTTGTTGAGAATGAGTCCGAGGTATTTGGACTGTTTCCGATGAGGGAATTGGGATGTGTTTAATGTAACGGTTGGACGTATGTCCTTATTGAGAGTAAATGTAGTGTGAATTGATTTGGTTAACGAAAAAGGTTATATTTTTAGAATATTAGAGCCTAGAGGATATGGTGTCTACGCCGGGCCATTTTATAATTTAGAAGTGGCATCTAGTATATCATTATTTGTTATGAGCTCAAATTTATTTAAGTGGGAGTTATTTGGCAAAATTGTATTGTATGATAGATAGAAATTAGACGAATTACCTATTTACATTAGCATCGTTTTTTTAATTGCGTAACTAGATCAAATGCCATATTAATAAAATAGTCATTAAAATCGGTAAACGGAAAACTGGTACGGTCTTTAAAAACGCGGAATACTGGTACGATTCTCAATAGTCAAGGTTTCTCAAACTCTTATGAATAAAAAAGGAATAAAATATCAACGATTTATTTTAATTTTATTTTACCGACGATTGATGGGAAACCACGAGTGACTGCGATGTAATTATTATGATTGTATGTGTACAGAAAATACAGCTGTAGCAGTCGGAAATATTCGAAATTATCGCCATAGATATTTACCTGGATAACCAATAAATTCCGATTTCAATATACCTTATGCATGGAAAACTACAATGGGGGCTGAACCTCGAACATTCATGATATTTGACAGTAAACAACCTGATTCAAGCATTTTGATATTTGCTTCTGACTTTGCCATAAATATTCTAACAAAATCTGAATCATGGCTTGTGGATGGTACGTTCAAGTGTTCATCTAATATGTTTTAACAACTTTACGTGATACGAGGACAGTGTAAAAGTTAAATATCTACTTGTGTGTACGCGTTTTTATCAAATAAGTTCAAAAAATCGTTTACAACTGTTTTATTTACAACAAGTTATCATTAAATGCATTCAAATTTTTCGAGATCTAAAACCAAAATATGTAATTATGGATTTCAAAATCGTTGCTACGAGTGCAACAAATGACGTGTTCGGTGAAAAAAATACTTTGCAAGACAAACTATAGACAATGCATGTGAGAGCTTCTTAGATAAATAAATTTAAATAGGACAATGTTTAAATAATATAGCAAAGTTTACGAAATAATAATTATTAATCATCAATTATATTGTATTATGTTTATTGTACCTATATATTTATTTTACCTGCTGGCTACTTTGTATGTAGGTACCTATACCTACTTATTTGTGTTTTTTGTTCATTTTGATTGCTAATATTATTGCTTTGTTTTATCTATTATTTAAATCTAACTTGTTGACCATGATGATTTATCAAAATTATAATATAAGCATTATAAATATTTTAGGACCCCTGACAATTAAATTTTGAATAATATAAGTTTTTCGTGTTTTTTATTTCTTTTATTATAAATTGTATGGACCGTACCAATATTCCGAGCATCATTAAAATTATCGACTAAGATAAAAGTTGGTTTTCTATCATTAGGTTCAGTATTAATTTTGATACTATTTAGTAATTCATTAAGATTATTTGTTTTACTGTTTCTGAATATGATGTCATTGATTAAATGCCATTTAAGTTTAGCGATATTGCCGGATTTATGTATTTCTTTTTTATAGTATTTAATTTTAAATATCTTTTATTTCATGTTAATTTATTCCTGCTTTTAAGATAATAATCTTTTAATTTTAGATTCAACGGATATTTCCTAACTTTAAGGTGAAGGTGGATACTGGAGGTGGTCTCTATGACTCTATTTCTTATTGATTTGAATAATGCGGTGGTGGCCTATGGTTTTATTTTTTTGGTTTTCGAATTAGAAGATAGAAAGGAAGAGGCTTGTTTTTTAATTTTATTTTGGGGATTTTATTTCCGAACACCGGAAATTATATCCAATCATAATAACTCTTATTTTTTGTTACTTGTTTTAATATTACTGACAAAATTATTATTTATTCATCTTGAATTAAATCTCAAACCCCTTTTAGGATATCCATAGGCAATAGATTATGCAGTATACGGAACCTGCCTTATCAGAATAATTGATAAGTGGCAAATGAACCGAAATGTGAAAATTGTTGTCAGTTTTTAGTGTTTTAAATGTTTTTACTAGTTGTATATTTTAGTTAATAATGACTGCGTAGTAGTACGTACTCGCTAGTTATTATGTAGTTTTGTTTATTAAAGTATAAAATGTTAGTACTATGATCTAAGATTTTCTAAGGATTTTTGTTTATCAGTTGAAGTTGAATGCATTTTTTAATTTGTATTTATTTTAGTTAAACAGTATTAATACTAACAATACTAGTTTCATGATAATCATTTGATACGATCATTTTTTTTAAAATTCACATTTATTATGAATAAACTAGCTCCAAGCAAATGTACGGTATATGTTTCAAATCTACCATTCAATTTGACAAACAACGATTTACATAAAGTATTTGAAAAATATGGAAAAGTAGTTAAGTAGGTATATACGTTTCAAAAAGTATTTGTTCTGAAATTATGTCTTAGAAGTTAAAATATACAATAATATTTGATTATCCTTTATCACCCATGACATATAACTTTTTTAATTAATAAGTACATAATTAAATGTTTAGATATTTTGATACGTAATGTAGAGACGTTGTTAAGTGGTATTTATGAGGGAATTGTGAATAACGAAATTGACAACTTAAATTCACGAATTAAAACATTTTCAAAATATTGACTTCTTGTTTTTACAACCACATAATAAAGCAATTTTTAATTTTAAGTTGCTTCAATGCTCAATTGTGATTTATGTTTTTTTTGAGATGCCAATCAGAACTTAGAATAAAATCAATTATTTAAAAATGATATTTACTTAAAATGATTTTCAAACCTACATTTTTTATACCTACTAACAATTGTAATTGTTAAATTAAGACGATTTGGTTGTATTGATTATTCAATACTTTTATATTATTTTATCTAACCTTACCTAAACTTTTTTTTTTAAATTGTTATTAGCTTCAACCAAAAGTTAGTAATTTCGCCAATTAATTGAAAACTACCTTAACTTAATTATTTTATGAAGTGTTATTAAAACTTGTTACTATTAAAATAACAATAAAATAAATCAACAACTACCTATTTATTTTAACAAATAGTTATTAAACGGGATGTTTTTTAATCATGTTCACCCTCTCGCTCCCACCACAATTTTTCCCTTCAGAAGTACAATATTTCAAATTCTAATTTTTAGAATTTTTTTGTGTATCTAATTTTTAAAGTGTTCTGTGGTGATACAAATTCTATTTTTCAAAAGAAAACCCCTCCTCCTTCTTTTACTGCAGGGAGGACTTGTTTTTGAAGAACATAAGTTTGTTATGTTACAGTATCAACCTTAAATGGTGCAAAATATCTCAAGTATTTTAAAACATGGTCTTAAAAACCTAACTTATAGTATATTTAAAAATTATCCTATATATTAAACATGACAAATCAAAAAATAACAACGGTTATGTTAATACATAAAAAATAATATAATAATTTAAAAAAATATCTTTTTTTAACAATGCTCATCTTGTAATCGTTTTTGTCTTCAATTTTATTCAAAATATCTTTTTTTAGAGTTAAATAATTTTTAATGATTTAATGTTTTTGTTTGGAATAAACCACATGATGCGTTATTAAATTCTGTCATAGTTTTTTTGAAATAAGAAAAGCTCTTAGAACTATAATTATTGATCAGAAACTTCCATTCATGATTTATATGAAATTAAACTGAGTCATTAACTTTTGTATATAACACATTTATCAGTGGCGTACCCAAGGGGGAGGGGTAGTAGGGTGTGGACCCCCCCCATGAATTGACAGAATTTAAAATGTATAAGGTGTAAACCACTGATTGTATAATATTTTTACATGTTAAACAATTTTGGACCCCCCTCCCCTTTACTCTCCTGGGTACGTCCCTGACATTTATAATATAAAAATGTTTATTATTTTGTATTATATGAACTGTTGATATGGTGTATTAAAGTAATCACCTTAAAACTATCAGGGATAGATAAATATGTAACATACATTGAATAACTATATTTATAACATGAATAAATTAAAAAACAATAATATAAAAATATTAGCATACAAATTACATAAATAGTTAATAAATATGTATTAATTTTAAATCTAAATGTTGCACCATTTTAAATAAATCACTAAAATGTATGATTAATAAAATTGTATTACCTATATTAGAATTACAATAGTAAAAGATAAAACAACTCGGCAAAGCAAAGGAGTGGCATTTGTGTTATTCCTTAATCAAAATGATGCTAACGTTTGTGTTAAATCTACAAATGGCATACAAGTAATTATATAATATTATCACTTACATTTTTAAGCTATCTATACCTCTTAAATAACCACTTGTATAATTTGTGTCTTAGATGTTTGGAAGAACGTTAAAAAGTTCTATTGCAGTAGACAATGGCCGTAGTACAGAATTTATCAGGAAACGTCAGTATACTGACAAAAGTTTTTGCTACGAATGTGGCAAAGAAGGTCATCTTAGTTACAAATGTCCAGAAAATTGTTTGGGTGAACGACAGCCACCACCTAAAAAGAAAAAAAAGAAAAACTTAGACGGGAATGAAGGATGTAGCAAAGTAAGAAACATTTTTCATTCAGCAAATAATAAATTAGTAAACATTTCAAATGATTTATTTCTTGTTACAGAATCAAGAATCTTATCATAGCTCAGAAGAGGATACAGCATTTTATGACAGAACCAAAAATTATACAGAAAGAAATAGTGATGAAGAAAAATGTGATATATCTCATATGGAGACATTAAGTGCAGTAATACATGAAGAAGTAAGCAATATTAATTAATAATTTATCACTATTAAGAGGACGTCACATCCGCATGTGCTGTCTCCGTCTTACAAATGTACAACATAGCAAAAACTGTTTAGCGCGGGAAAACTTTTCTCACACCATATTTGTTGTAGAATTATCAAATTTTCACAACACGTAAAGAAGAACTTTATCTGTGCAACAGCGTGCCTTTTTTTTAATTACACTTTCAAATCAATTTTTATAAGTAAATGAAAAAAACAAAAAAACAAAAGGTTAAGAAGCAAATAACTTTTATTGTATTTATGTCATCTAAAATATAGGCACGCTGTTGCATAGATAATTTTCTACTCGATATGTTCAGAAATTTTGGAGCTACTACTACTAACACAGAAAGATAAAAGTTGTCCAGCGCAAAACAGTTTTTGCTATGTTGTTCCTTTGTAAGACGGAGACAACACATGCGGGTGTGGCGTCCTCTTAATACAAATTATTATGCAGTTTGGTATCTTTTTTTTGTTTCAGCAAGAGAATAATATTGACCAGTCAAGCAAAGTTGAGGTATTGCATAAAAAAGTATACCGTAAAAATTCATACTTCAGCGATGAAGAGGAACTTATTGAATAATAAAGTTAATTAATGTTTTTATACTGTATTTTGTTAAGATATTACAATTAATAAATATACATACCTGCTTACAGTAGGATATGATATAAATTTATGCATCGATAGTTATTTCATACATTATTTTCAGATATTTGTTTGTTAGGTTCATCAAATTGATACTGTGATTTTTGTGTAAACTTGGGTTTATCAATCGGAAATACTTCATAATGTATTGAAGAACTGTATTGGCTATGTGTTAATGATTTAAATTCAAATTTTTTCAGTTCTTTTACTAAAAATTCTGTAAGAATACAAATATTAATATAATTAATTTGACAAATAAATTAAGCCTGGTTCTTACTGTTTGATTTGCCAAATTCAAGCTTTTGAATTTTCCGAACAATAACATCATAACGGCCTTTACATTTACTTATGTGACTACGAAATTCTTCATCTAATTTTCCTAGACGATAAAGTATGGAGTAACTATTTTCAACAATTTCTTCCATGAGTCTTAAAAGATCAATGTCGTAAGATTCTCTTTCTAAATAATAAACATATTGTAATCAATAAAATGATTTATTTTGAAAAAAATTTTCCTTAACAAATTATAACCAAATTCACCTTTATCATAAATGTTGAAGACAATATACAAACATTGTATAGTGAATTCTATAAAAGATGCAGTGCAATCACATGTTTTATTTGGTACTTTGTGCAGCCATCTGGGTACATGTGTACTATTTAAAAGGATATTTACAAAATATAAATAGTTTGTAATAAGATGATTGCTGTGTTTGAGGAGTTCTAGCTGAAGACAAAGGACACGTAGAACACATGTTCCTAAATTAATAATGATAGAATTACTTATAAAACAAGTTATAAAATAATTTACAGTTTTACCTGTTGTAAATGTACTAACTCTGTCAGATAGAATAAATGTATTACGATCTAAAAAATATATATATAGTATAAATAATAAATGTGGAATTGTTTAACAATGAGAAATTTAGAATTAAAATTTTTTCTTTAAATAAATCATCAGTCGCATGGTTTATTTTAGTTAAAGGTCATTAACTACAAGGCTTCATCGAAAATATATTTTTGAATATAAATATCGTTTTGTTTTGTGGGATATTGAATCATGTCAAAAAAAATGTGGGTATCCATATTCTGACTTATAGACATTTCTATGATTAGTGAACAAATTGCTTTTAAAATATATTGTACAAGATCTGGGCATTAAAATCTGTCGATTACCTACTTGAATAACCAATGGCCATTAATTGAAAATCAAAAATTAATTATCAAAATATTGTGGGATATATTAAAATTTTTTTTTTTTATTGAACTTAAGCCCGGCGACTAAGACCATTAGCTGTTGTAGGGGTAAGGTTGGTACGGCAGGTTGTTTTTACGATTGTTACAGTAGGTAGCAAACACGTATAATATACACATATTATGTGTGGCAAAGTTTTTAACTACTATGAACCTGGGTGGTCACCCATACGGGAGCTAGTAGCTGTGGCTGTTACTCCCAGTTGCATTCCGCGACTGATAGCAACCAACGCGCCACGCCAAGCCACATATTAAAATTATCAATATTTAAATTTCAAAAATTTTTTTGTGATTTTGTTTAAGAAGCCTATGTAATATATACTTGTTAATTTTTTTAAAGCCAACATCCAATTTGTATGAAACATAATTTACCATTTTTAATAAAACTAGGTCAGACATAATATTATCTACATACAATATTAATTTTTAACATTTTAATCTCCAGAACTACTTTTAAATAATAATTTAAGTTTGCATTTTAAAAAATAGGCGTGACTGATAAGATAGTTAATACCTGTATTTGTGTAGCGTTAAAGCATTAGTTAGTTTCATAACAGTCTAAAGAAATACATGTAAGAAAAAAAGGAATTCAGACATAAAAAGAATTTTTGGAAAAATTGTCTATAGTTCTAAATTAATTTTATACATAATTAAGCTTAAAAACTTCTTCAACTTACTAGATAATTGACATAGATTGTCTGTTATTTCTGTGTACATAGAAATTTTACTTAACAAATTGATTAGTTCTTGTACAATGTCAATGCATGGACGGCAGAATACTATTTCTTTAATTATATCATAAATGTCTAATTGCCTAAATTGATCATAACATGAAAAATAAATAAAATCATGTTTCAAAAATTTAACTACTCACTTTTGTTTTGTTATATCCCAATTACAGCTACATAAATTCGTAAGAAACTTTATCAGTGCGATAATTACTGAAACATACTCCAAGGAACGACTCTATAACAATAATTTTATAAAATAATTAAATAGTTAAAAACAAAATTACTCAAAATAAGTAAATATTACTTGTGCACCAATTATTTGTAAAAAGTGTACAAATGTTTGAAATACATGATTTGAAGGATTCATAACAATTTTTGGAACAACATTAGAAATAGTAGTTAATACTGATATGCAATCCAATAAGTGAGAGAATTGTAGATCAAACCTAAAAAAACAATTGATAAAAAAATCAAGTTGAATGGAGTATAAATATAACTTTATCTTACATAGAAAACCTATTTTTTAAACATTGTTTATTTAAATTTAAGTAACTATAAATTAATTGTTTTTCCCTTTTAACAAAATCTTCATCATCTATTGTCTCTTGAAGTATTTCAATTGTAGATTCTAAAATATGTTTACAGTTTTCAAATAACTGAAAAAATGTAGAAAAATTAAAACAAGTTTAT
Source organism: Myzus persicae (assembly GCF_001856785.1). Classification (NCBI taxonomy): domain Eukaryota; kingdom Metazoa; phylum Arthropoda; class Insecta; order Hemiptera; family Aphididae; genus Myzus; species Myzus persicae. The sequence continues at coordinate 69,324 of NW_019102735.1, read as the reverse complement.
ATTTTTTAAATTTAATTATAATTTTTTACATTTACCAATTCAATTAATGAGTAAGATTGAATTTCATCAAAAGTTTCTAACACCATCAATTTGGCTAAAATTAAATGACAATCTTGTATTGTACTCAAATTTTTAACATCTAATAAATGAAAAAATAAAAATATGTATTAAAGAAACTTATTTCATACCTAAATAAAAATATATATTTTTTACCATTTTGATTATTTTGAATACTAAATAAGTCAGGATACAAACATTTTTTCAGCTTTTCATAACTTTTATTTATTTCTGGATAATTATCCCTTATTAATAGATAATGTTCATTGTTTGTGGTTTGAAATGTTTGAGTTGATACATTTTTTTTTGTATTATGTTCTGAAGCATTGTGTCTAAATATTTTTAGAATTAGTAATAATTAGATATGGTTAATTTTTTTTTCTTACAATAAAGTTGAGTTACTTCCAGTTTTCATGCAGCTAAATGATACATTTTTCTGAGGAATAATTTTGTTGATAATCTTCATTTCTTTTACCTTATTTTTGAGGGCAGTCATTTCTTGTTGCTATAAAAAATAATACAGAAATTTAATCTACATTAAGTATCCAAGTACAATATGTTAGTAAATAGCTAACTTGGAATTTAAGCTCTGTATCTTTACAGTCGATAATATTTTTCAGTGTTTTAAATTTATCATCTTTTTCTTGTTTCGTGTTGTATAGTTGAATTTCTAACTGCTTAATCCTATTTTTTAAATTTTTGATTTCTCCTTCTCTAATTTGACTGTCCCTTTGATTACCAGGGTTATTTAAATTAACTGGAACATAAAGGGGGACATAGGTTAAACTCTAACATATTATTTACAATAAAAGTATTAAATTGTAAAATGAACACATTTAAAATATGATATTATACATTATGATGTATAAATTTAATGAATAGTCAAATATTTTTTTGGATATTCAACCAAAATGCATTCGCCATATAACATCAATATTAGTTTTGAAGAAAATGGCAATTTCAACAATTAACTTAAACACAAAATTATTATTAGTTTACATATTAAGACTATCAAACTATTTGGTACTGAGTAACTCACCGGGAAAATGTGATTGTGATGCCAAAGACTCAATGTTAACAATTGAGTTCACTTCATCGTAAGTAAAATCGTCACCCCAAATGTCTTCTTGACCATTAGTAGGTGGTTCCGTTCTTGGTCTTTTACTCATTATTATTATTTTTGCCTAATCCACTAATCATTATTAAAAACAAACAGATTTATGATATTATATTTTAAAAAAATCATTTATACATACGCAGATCTTAAAATCATAATATATTAATATAAGAACTTTCCAAACGAATTATTTTCTTTTAAAATTCAAATTGATATCAGCAATCAGTATCATAAACATGTTTACAGCTTCAGCCGCCGACCGCGCTAGTGTCCTGTAAAGTTGCTCTGTGTTTGTAGCATTGCAATTTGTAGGCCGCTGCTGCGCTGCAGGCTAAAATATATCTAAATATATTCTATTATCAATACCTAAGATCACAATATACCGTTTACCCTGTATCTACCAGATTCTTTATCATACTTAATGGTGGTAACCTAGAATTTATTTTTCTAATATTAATTAACAATTAATGTCTTTAAATATTAATTATAGACTTTTAAATACTGTACAAAAAATAAGACGATTTTTTTTCATTAATTTAAACATTTTTAAATCGGTAAATGGCAAAAATAATTCAATCGATTGTAATTCGTTTGTTTATAACATCCATGAACCATATGATTATTAAGTAGTCTTTGGGAAATTCATTATAACAAAATGCAAATGGCTGGCGCACCAGACGTAATGGTTTATTAGGGAATGTTTATTGTTTCCGGGCGTATATTCACTATTCGTAAGTGCGATTTTGGTAGGTGCCGTATCGTTCGTCAACATTTTATACATTCGTTCGCCGTGATCGTTCGAACATAGTACGACGTGGAGTGCGCGAGTTTTGATGTGAAAATGTGTTGACACACTTAAGAACTACCGTGGTCGTGTCGACTGCGTATCATGACAAAGGATTCTATCGGTATCCTGTGTGCCGCCGACACCTGTGAACCCGGCCGTCTTGTAATGTCCAGGGTATTATCGTAAGTTGACATGTTACATTTAAGTACACGGCCGAGTTAGTGTTTTTTGAAAAATAAAAACTAAAGCGACAATATAATAATAATGAAAGGAGTCTGTATCTGATATCACGCAAATGCGACCAGTCATGCCACAGGTATTGCTTGCGGCAATGCTTTGGCTCCTGGTGTCTGACAGCAATGCGCAAATGTTCGACCATGACATGGGTGTATTAGATAGACGGGTGCTGACCGATGGTGTAGACTATGAGCTGTTCAATAAAACACTAGCGTCCAAGCCAGGGTCCGGCTCTCGGGCTTCACGAACAAATTCGTCGCAACAACAGCAACATGTGACAAGTCCGACTAATCGCCTTATACCAGCATACAATCCTCCAGATCGAAACACTTTTACTCCACCTCTACCCCCAGAGCGGTTCAACCCATTTGCTGATAAACCGACACTTAGGGGTAGTAATTCGGAAAAGCCATTGCAAACTAGACGGCCAGGAATTGTGCAGACAAAGTTTGAAAAAGAATTTATACCTATTAGGCCTGTAGATGTTCCAGTAGCCGATACTAAAAAGAAGACAATTAACACACCTAGTTTGAATAAGTTAAGAGTGCCAGAATCTACTTATTCAGAACCAACTAGTACCACAGCAGTTAATGGTTTCAAAGGCCTTAATGATACTTATAGTATTGTAGTACAGCAAGTACAAAACTTATCAAGCCCAAATGTCTTTAGAATATTGTTTGATGATACAGGTAAAAAAATGGATGGATTATTAGGTAATGATAAGCCAAACTTTGACCAGGATCTTAAACCATCTCGAACTGTTAAACAAGAAGTTCCCAAGCCCACACAACGAACTGTACAACCAATTGAAACCACATCTTCATCTCAAGTTTATGAAACTACATCTGAAGAAACAACTGAAAATGAACCATCAATATTTAAAGAGCAACAAGTAACGGAGTCTAAAAGCGATGTTGATATACCTGAATCACATCCAGAAATTGTTTCTATGCCAGATCATCCTGAACCAAGAGCCAGGTATATTCTTGGAGTTTTTTGGGATGTTCATGTTTATTTAATTGCTATACTTTTCCTGATATTAGTATTTTGTTCAATGGTTAGTATAGCAAGGATAAGAGCATTTAAGAAATTATTAACATGTGGTTACTTTGTCACTATACATGGTTTATTAATAATCATAGGCTGTGTAAGGAGTGCTTATTTGTTATATGATCCATATAATGTAAACGGAACATTGTCTATTCAAGTGTCTGGGTTGGCTCTGAACATTGTATTCCCACTCTTGTTGACCGTATATTCAGTTTTATTTTTGTTTCTGTTGCGAGCCACCGATGTAAAAACAATTTTTTATAGTTTACAAAAATCGTCATTATTAGCAATATTTATTTGTTGCTATATGGCATTCTGTATTATTGTATTGTTTTATTCAGAAGCTCATATACTTTCATTAGTTTCCAAATGTATCTACATTCTATTATGTGTAATACTTGGGGTGACTTATGTATGTCTATATAGGTCTATGACTAATGCTTCCTTAAGGAAACAAGGAACTATATTTGGAGCTAGCTTCCATGAACATCGCCCTACTTTGGCTCATTCTGTACGAGTGACATTGGCCACTAGTATGCTGAGTCTTCTTATGGCATCAGTTCAATTATATGGTATGGTTGGTGTTTATGAAATGCTGGGTAAAGATCAGCCAAACCCATGGTTATGGTGGGGTTATCAGTTCTCTGTACGTGTGATTGAGATATCATCATGTTTTTTGATATTTTGGGCATCCATACAGCCACTGAGGTATACTAGCGAAAAAGAAGCTCAAAATCAATCCGGCTTAACATTATTCCCATGTCGTGGTACTGTTTCCCGGAGTGATCCACCATCAGATGACATTTATCCAGCCATCTGCAGTGCCAATCAAGCTGTACATAATTACACATTACGTACAGGTAAACACATATATGATGACACATACTCAATGGGTGGTCCGCCGTTGGCTAACCATCAGTTATTTGCGCACACTACTGAAAGGAGATCATTAAAACGAATGGATGATGACTCTAGAAGTATGTATGCGTATGCAGAGAGAGCAGCCATACAGCCTTCACCGTCCATGTTAGTCGCTGAAAATGGATTTGTTAGGTTTAGATCACTAGCTGATGAACGTAACTCAGAAGATCAGATGTATCCGATCAAAATTCATCATCACAGGGATAACTGTTGTACTTAATAAATAGACCCTAAATAAGTTGACTATTCTTTTTTATTTTTTTATTTTTGTACATAGAATATTTATGTAATTTTTTTCTGTTTAAATTTAATGTGTTCCTTTAGCTTAAACAACATTCCATTATATAACATTTTCGTTTCTTATTACCTATTATTTTTTTTTTTTTCAAAGACTGCTTTATTTCTTAGGGGCCAAGTATAGTATCAGTATGCCAATTTATGTATTTAAAATATAAAGGGGTAAAAACTCTTAATATTGGTTTTACATGACGTACTTATTATTGAACAAACCATACAAACTGGCCTATACTTAACACGTTTATTTAATCCTTAAAAAAAAATAGTTTAGCTTCTTTATTTTTTTACTAACATGTCTGTGCCATTTTTTTTTATAGGTACTTTCAAAATGTCTACCTAGTAACAATTTTATAAAATTCAGTTTTTGAAATCCATTTATTATTGTTAAAACAATGATATCATCCGTCCCGGTTTAAATATTTTTCCATAAATCCATGTGTATTGGTACTCATGTTATAAATTTCTGATAAATTAAAAAAAGACCCAGAATAATTACTAATATTAATTATTCTGTGTATTTAGTAATATTTTATTCAGTTTGGACTCCCAACATTTTCAACACTGAATGTAATAATATCATAGTAAATACCGCTTGATGTGATAACTAACTTATAGTTTATACTTTTAAGATATTTATTTAAAAAAAAAAGGTAGTTATATAATAGGAATTTTAATTTTTATAAATCCAGATTCCACTTTATATATGTATTATTGAATTTTTCTTTTTATAGTATTAATCCATTATTGTTTGTGATAATATGATCATATTAGCGGTACACACTATTATATAAAACTTAACAAATTATAATGTTGAATTTTGTTTCAGATGTTTAATTAACTTGAGTATCAACTATTATTAGGATTTTATGACTTATTTAGTAGAATTGCTTCTTGCCCTAGTTTAAATTTGCATTTAAATGTGTTCCTTTGAGTTAAAAAAAAAAAATAATAATAAAGAATTTCCCTGGTCTTACAGACAAAACTAAATCTCATTAATAGATTAATTTTAATAGGAATGTTTACTAAAAATATATATATTATAGTCGACCTTTATCATGTTGTTATTTACTTATTGTGATCATCCAATTTAGTGTACTTATATATAGTATTTTTAAATATATATAAGTATATATTGTATTTGTATTTTGTAAATACTTTTTTTTATATTCTGTCCTAAGTAGAGTTTTAAATATTGATGAAGAGGAGATGAAAAAATATATAAATGTATATGTATTTTTTAGTATTTTTGTTCATTATCTATCTTCTGTCCTTGTCCTTATTTACCTAATGTAATCTATAGGTAATAACACGAAGGTGAAAAACAAATCATTATTTAAACAGCGAAAAGTAAAAGTGGGACATTGGAAGTTGCTTGTAAAATTATAAACGATCCATTGTGCGTGGGAGGTAATAGAAAGTACAAGGCACAAAGCGCGCGAGTGTAGTAAATGCTTATAGTACAAACTCCAAGTGTCCAAGCGCGCGTGCCTGAGGGTTAAGATACTAATAGCAAAAAATGAACCGCTGCATCTTTCGCTGTACTTTTATTGCCAAATAGTAGTGCGAGGGCGTGTAGTCCACCTTTGGGCTTTGACGAATATACTGAATAACTCGCCACTGTACCAAACCTGACAACCGGTTTTACACAATCCTTCAAGTTTACAAATCTTCATCAACATCTATGGACAACTTTTTAATTTATTTCCTAATCGTCGATAAATATTATTATGTACGTGTACTATAAAATATTGAGAACTCTAATAAAGAATAAAAAAAAAAAGATACCTAGCTAGCTTAGGTAAATGCAATATATTTTCTTCAAGATGAAGAGACCTATTTTATTTTGACTTGTCCTACAGTTTATGAAAGATAATGTATACATGTATATTGGTTACTGTTTTATGTAACTTATTAGTAATCATACATTTAACGGATTGAAATTGTAAAATATTTTATTTTTGTTTTAAATAATGTAGAACGTAACTAGTTGTATATACCTATCGTCATTATTTACCTATACATTGATCAATGCGTACTGAATATTATAGAGCATACGCATCAGTAAATGAAAATTGAGATGATCAAATTGTAATAGGTATAGGTGCCTGTATAATTTATTTTAATGTGTCATAGGCAACTTTTATGTATTACCTAATTGTATGATTGGAAAATTCTATATGCATATTAATATAATTTGAGTACATGCGTATGACATTAATATGACCATCTGCGTGTGCCGAAAAGTAATCGGAAAGTTACCCAGCTTATAATATTAGATTTCTCCAGAATTAGAATTATTTTGTACACCGTTGAATTTGAAAATCAAGAATTAAATGAATTCAAGCCAGAATACACTACCTACTTAAAAAAACGGGTTGAATCTCATGATTGAGGTAAGTGAAATGTATTTTTAGACAATAGACAATGTTTAAGCAAAAAATAAATTCTTATCCTTAGTACCTAATTTAAACAGTCGTGTAAATTGTAAATATGTTGTATACTTTTGAAAACATTTTGCATTTCAAAGGATCTTACTGTCCGTTGCTTATGTCCTTATGGTCCATGTATAGTATATAATATATTATATAATAATACACGCATTATCATAGACCTAACTTTTTCTTAATAAAGTTAACATTTAAAATTTAAATATGTAGGTACTTAGTGAACAATATTGCACAACCTTTTTTCTTTTAAATACTATAAATTATATTTATCGTAAATATCATCTACATAGGTATTGTTCAATTGAGTATTATGCGATAAACAATAATATGTAATTATAGATTACAGTTTCTATTTGTTCCTAAAAAAATCGGGCTTGTCGGACGAAAAATAAAAAAATTGACAGGTATAAAATTGATTCATAGAATTTTATAAATCATTTTAAAATAATAACAAATCATTCCAATTTCCAATGTGCAATAATATATAATAATTAAACATGCTATAAACTAATAATAGGAACTACCTAGCCATATGAGTTACCTAGTGTGAAATGTTCTTGTGTGAGTGTATAACTGAAATAATTACTTTAATATCATTAACCAATCGCCGCCTTGGTATAATGACATACTGTTTTCGCAGCTTCCCGAGTGTGGCTCAGTTTTTACGACCGGCTATTAGACAGTATTTGTCTTAGGCAAGGAGTAACATTATGTAATATGTATTAAAATAATTGATTATAATTCATAGCCCATAGGTATATTTTAATATAGACTATTTTTACTTTTTTTTTTATCATTTTATCAATAATATTTAAATATCAACTATAATCGTCCGATAGGAATCAGATCGTCCGTGCGTTTGGACAATACCGTATTATATAGCCAGCACATTCCATTTATTCTAAGCATATTTTAGTATATACGTAGATGTGGTGCCTGCCTAGGTAGCCAGGTAGGCACATGATTTAGATAAAATAATTTTTTAAATTATAATATTATTCATTCACACGACTACCGGCTACTACAAATACTATAGCCGGTACCTAATCGGCCGCGGCAGTGGTTACGGTCGTGGCGATAAAATCGCTCCACGCCGCGCACATTATTATTGGCATCCGTCGTCTTCGTGCGTCCGCCGGACAAAGAGACACACACCGACGTGCCGCATCCCGTAGTTGTCGTCGGTCGTCCAACGACTCCGACGGCATACACGTCTTGTCTTTGTAATACACGCGTATTATACGTAGGTACTTTGTTATTTCGTGTGTCCATCGCACCGTGAAAGTGGGCGGGGTTGGAAAACTCGTGTTGCCCAGGGCGCCTCAAAATGTTTTTCTCGGACGTAGGTAGGTATACATCAGCTTACTGCCTCAGTCAATACTTTGCTTGTACCTAAACCGTGTATACTGGTTTGTGTTTTCGCATATACGCGTATACCGTACCCATAGAATATATTCGATGACGTCAAAACGCCGAGTAAAATTCAAACATTTGCAATCGGCTAGGTATATATAATATAGGCAGTGGTGAGTGATCGTAGGATTGCAGCGTACATTTAAGTGTTTGCATTACCTGCAGGTAATTGTTATTATATTATATAGATGCATGGTGCAGCGTCACAGTGACCTGTAGCCCTGCAGGTGAAGATTTTCAAAGGGGCCTTCAATTATTTGTAAATACATCGATATGAAAAAAAAAATACCACTACCATGACCAATGTTATAACACTTAAATGTTATAGCCATTGTACATGGTACTAACACGGCAATATCCGTTTGGACCCCCTTCCCTCTTACTGAAATTCTTTTAGGAAATATACTTTCACAGAGAAAATATAAAAATTGTGTATAATACTATAAAGTATATAGGTGTCTATGGTCTACCCAAAAATTAAAATCGATTTTTTACATTTAAAAATGGTGTTATTGGTGTATTTCTAACTGTAGCAGTCCGCAAGAAAACAAACTAGGTAAATACCTATGACTATATAGTATTATGGTATGATCTAATTATAAATGATTACTAAAATTCTATAATATGTATACACGTTCAAATACTAGGGACAGAAAGTGATAGCCTAGGATGCTAAATAAAATAATAGCATTTTTGGTAAATTTTAGTCGTTGCCTGGTAAATAATTGAAAATAAAATTAATTAAGTAATTATATAATAATACAATTACGAAATTTATTTTTAAAATTTTAAGAAATTAGTGGATGAAATACTTAATGTTTATATTATATTAATTTATAAGTGCCAGGTCCCTATGTCCTTTAAACAATTTTCTTAAAACTTCAAGAGATACTGGTTATTATTTATTACAGTTTTAAGTCTTAATGAAATATGTTTGCTTGGTAATATATTACATCATACCATTGATTAAATAGGATAAATAGGTATACTTTAATATTATGGGGTACTTTATTATATTATTGTAAATAATTATCCTCGACGTATTTTATAAACATACCTAATATAATACTTTGTATTTTGCCGTAGGGTGTGCTCTGTGGCATTCGGCAGTAGTAAGTTATCAGTAGACAGTAGTTTGCAGAATTTGGAAAAGTATAAAAACGTATTAATGTGTTCGATATTATACGTCCACAGCGACACTCGAATAAGTTTTTAAACTTTCGTAATGTGCAGTGATCATTAAAAGTAAGTTTACCGAAATATATTTGGTCGATTTCCAAAAAAATCTCGGTTTTTAATTAATTTGTCATAACAAGTATAAAATAAATTACAAATTACTTACCTATTATTTAGTAAATTGAAATGTAGCCAATAATAATATATTATTGACTCACGCACCAGCTATAGAATTTATATAGTATAATTTACATGGTTGTTGCATATATTACTTTATTGTGATTATACCTACTTATAATAACCGATTCAAATATTACTTAACCATACGTAAGTAGCTATAATATTGTGTAAGTCAAACCGTAAAGTATATAGTCGGTCGATGTTAAAAATTTAAAAATGCGTTGGTATAATGGTATGCCAGATGCCCAGATGTCTACCATCATAGTTTGTTATTGAAATGCATTCTATACATTTTGAGTATTTCTACCCTTAAATCTGTCAACTGTCAAGTGTCAACATATGGATTAGTTAATGCCATCCGGTTTGTTCTTATTCGGCTGAACCGCTTTTTTTTTGTTGACATTATTACGATTTCCGAAGGTTAAAGTAAAATAATTTGTCTTATAAGTTCTATAACCAACAGAGTGATACTCATTGGTATTTATTATTTTCTATTAAAACTTTGTGTCTATTTTAGTATGTCAATGGCTTAGGTATTTAATAATTATTATCGCCAACGCAAACAATTAATATAATTTATAAATGATTTTTGATAAAATGTATAAAACCAAAAAAATCTAAAATATTTTTGTTACTAGTTGAGATATTACTAGACTTTGGTCTGAAAAAATGGACAAAATGTTAAAAAACACGGGCTTTTAAAATGGTTAAGTCAGTGAGTAGGTAGGATAAAATGGGCTGGTTCTGGACCCTCGAAAACCTCCCACTCCACCATTTTAAGCTCCACGAATCACGGTAGCAGCAGTACTCTAATGTTATTATTAGGACCCAATAATGAACGAATAGAATAATTTCAGAATGACATTTATAAAGTATTGGTAGGTATATATTTCTTTGCCGTTGTACATTTTTTTCAACTGATTACGATTCTGAACGGAGCGATGAATAGGTATTGATTTTACTACGTCCTATTGCGTTTATGTGTTTAATGTTTATGTATACACGATTTATATTTTATAGACTATAATATAAATTATAATGTAAAAAATGATTTGATCTTCGACTTTGAGGTGGTTTCTGAAAAAAAATTTGATTTAGTTGGTGTTTTTGGGAGTATCAACACTGAAAATTCCCTGTAGGTCTATATTTCTATAAGTTCCCTACTTTTCAAAATAATCGGGAAAAATAATTATAACTAAAGAAAAACAGGGATTTTTATATCAAACCAGTTTTTTACAATATCGATTTATTTATTTTATTGTAGTTTAAAAACGAAAAACCATACAATATAAATACTTAAAAATTTTAACAAATGTGTATAATATAATTTTCTACAGGTGAATGGTATAATTTTCAAAAGATTTCAAATCTTTTTGAGCTACTCATATCATTTGACATTTTAAATTGTTTGTTTTCTTTTTGTTGAAATTCAAAAATGTAACTCACGAAGCCTTAGAAATTGTAAGCATATTATTATATTTAACATACAAAATAACATTTTTAAACACTTCGATTAATTTTTATTTTAGCCTATTGGCTATTTTATACCACAAACCTGTTCAAATTTAATACCGTTATATGGTAAAGTGGTATTGCAGACTCAATCAATAACTATAATTAGTTATATATAAATAGTATATACTATTATAATAAATAGATATTAATAGCTAATATAATAAATGCAAAAATAAAAACATAAATATATATTATAAAATGTACTTAGTAATATAGGCTAACTGCCTTCTCTCGGAACCATTTTTCGTACTAAGTATCATCTGAGAGGGAGGCAAGGTTGACAATGGATATCCTGTCTAATTGGAAAAGCTACCCAATTGTTGGTCTGGTAGTCGAAGAAAAAACTAAACTATAATATAATTTTTCGAATTTTGAGGTTAGGCACTAGTAAATTATGATCACGATAATAATTAATATTAATACTATAATAGATTTTTGGTTCAAATATATAGACGTTGATACTATAAATATTATAAAAATAAATCTATCATTCTTAAATGTATTCATAATTTCAAATAAATCTCAATAGCTATTTAAACATTTTCGATTTTGAATCACGATTTATAATTTAATTTGTTCGACCCTTCTAGAAAAATATAAAATGGCGTCACTGAGGTAGGTTCCATGATTATTTAGGTTCTTCGCATCTCTCTTGCTATTAAATGAGCCTATTTTTGCCACTGACATGTATAAAGTTATGCAAGAGCAATATGGTTATTGAGTAATGATAAAAATGCAAGTGGAAATTAGCATGCGAGCGAAGCGACCTGTTTTTTTGGTTCAGTCATATTTTACATGAGGTGGTTAAAACGTTTGTCCCCTCCTATTAAAAACTGAAATGACCTCACTGTATTTAGTACTCAATGATTTATCGTTGAATTTAAATTTAACACTTACCTACATCACACATGTACCGACTGTGACTTAATCAATGGTGAGGTACAACTTGTAGGTACAGCAGAACGGTTTCCTATTTTCCCTCTTTTTTTTGTGTAACCAACGGAAAAAAATTCGATTTTTGCATTTTAAAGACGAAATTCATGTGTTAGCTACCCTTTTTATAGAAATTAATTTCAGAAATGTAGTCTATAACCATCTTGAGAATGATGAATATGCAAATCATATAAGTATATAATATATGTATATTGTACGAGTGGATAGTATATGAATAAAACATGTCACATTGCCTGCTTTATAAATAGCGGCCGACTTCAATATCGTTGTATGAATACTATGATGATTTTTTAGTAGTTGTAATATACCTATGAGTCTATGACAATTATGCATAGCTCTTAGTGGATCTATGTATAATATATATGTATTTTCATCGATATCGATTTTTGCTGTGGTTATTTTTTCATGAATACAATCGCTATCAGTGTCATCATCAAAATATTTTTGTCAACAAATTCAAAAACAAAGTTAAATAATATGTATATTATTACTTAGTATTTTAGTCTGGAGGAGAGAAAGCTTAACAGTGGTGACATCATTGAGTAGTCTCATCCTATATTTCAATAGGTTATAATCGTATCTCAAAAACACACATTGGTTTAATATATATTTTTTTCTTTAAAATATTTTATTTGTATTTATGACTTATGTAGTATTAAATTAAATAATGGTTTAAAATAATAAGTTATAAAAAATCGATTTTATAATTCTAGGTAGGTATGCATCACACATATAATATGTTATAATAAAATTTGTATCATTTAATTAATTAATAAAAGTTTTTTATTATAGTGAAAATCGTTCACCTTATTATTTATTCTTAATGAAACAGAATTACATACATACGTATAATACTAAAACATAATATATTGAATGTATTAAAAACACACAGATAAGAATTAATACGAAATAATTGGAAACGACACAAAAAAAGAAACAGGACAAAAAGCGTCTTGTAAAGGTACGGTTTCCCTGCAACGTCAGACGCGAGAACAGCATGGCTGCGTCGGACGCGGCGTCTAGACGCTACCTACGTCCAGACCGGTATTGACGCTTGACGCTGCGTCTAGACGCTGCAGGGAAACCGTACCTTAAAGGTACGGTTTCCCTGCAACGTCAGACGCGAGAACAGCATGGCTGCGTCGGACGCGGCGTCTAGACGCTACCTACGTCCAGACCGGTAGTGACGCTTGACGCTGCGTCTAGACGCTGCAGGGAAACCGTACCTTAAGAGATTCATCAGGACAGCAAGACATAAAGCTAAAATAAAAGACAATCCTGTAAAAAATAGGACGTATGGTCATTCTAGAATAGATGGTATTGCAAGTTGATTGTTGTGGGTTGTTGCGCCTGCTATAATACTGGATAGACTTCTTAAAATACATTTTACCAATTTCTACTGCCTACTCGCAACTTTTTATTTAAGTAGGTAAGAGTAATGACTAATGACGTAAGCAAGTAAATAATAATAGATTGGTAATATTAAAATTGAAAATACACTTATGATATTATACTTACGGACATTTTACTATGTTTAGTTTTTTCACGATTTCTCGGATTTCTCTGTACCTGTCTATAAAAATACCTATTAACACATTTATACGTCATTACTCATTTGTCACGTGCGTTTAATTTATGATTTAAAATATTATTTTATTCAGATGTAATAATATAATTCAATAGGCGAGTGATGAATCAAGACTTACTGACTAATATGATTTATGGACTCGTGGACGAGTAATTTACGTTCGATATTTATTCAATTGGCAATGCCGTCGTATATTTTTTTATACTTCCAATAATCCTTGTGATCTGCTGATAAATCGATACCGTACTTGGCTTTCTTGTCGATCGATATTGCACCGCAGGCGCCCGAGCGTTTCGATTTGATCGCCGACATTTTTTCAGTTCCGAGCATTCGACCCGAAGTTGCATTAAACCCGGCGGAATATGGCGTCAACTTTATCAGCGAATGTTTCCTCTTCGTTTCGTCCTTACAGCTAGATGGCGCGCTCGGAATAGTCAAGGAACCCGTACGTTGTTGTCCCGAGCGTTTCGATTTCGAATAATCCGCAATAATTAACGGTTCGGTTTCCTGAGGTGATGCCGAGTCTTCGACTCTACCCATTACGTTGCTAGTTAATTTCCGAATAATCGATTCTATGTACTCAAGATCAGTTGTAACGGGCATGTGGAGTGGTTTGGGTTTACCGTATGCGGATATATACATAGCTTTGAGAACAATTTTGCCGATAAGTGCGTGTAAAAATTTGTCTAATTTCGTTTCAACAGAACGGGTACAGCCCGGCAATACATCACACGAAGTTATACGAATTTGTCCGTCGGAGATTTCGCGTGCCTTGGACAATTTCTCAATTGTTTTTAAGGTCTTCTCGCCGTCGACAGCATGTCTGTATACCGTTAAATTTTGGTTATTTATTACTAGTGATTTCGACCTTACCGAATGTTTTTATTTTAGTTACCCAAACGCCACATATTTATCGTTCATCCAAGGATTTGGTTGAAAACTAATAATAAATTCTGGACCGTTGAAATATGTTCGTCTACTAGCTAAAGACAGCACACCTCTTCTATCGTGACTTACTGAAAAGTTTTCTTTTTTTAAATACGCCATTTTATTTAAGATTCCTGTGAATGAAATATATAAGATTAAAACATCTTACGCGGAGCATCTGATAATATACAATATAGTTTACTTACGTCCGGCTTGAATAAAACCGTTATTTATATCAATCCGGTGCACAAAACTGTTCAAGTATCCTTCAGTTTTATTTATACATAACCGTTTGAAATACTTACAAGTTTTTGGAACTTGTTTATCAAACAGCTAAAAATTAATTTTTTCAGATTAGTATATAAGATAATATTATTTCATTGAAAAATTCAATGAAATAATAATATAATAAACTAACTTCGAAGACAACGTGGCCAAGCTCCCAATTGTTAACTTCAAAAACCATACGTACGAATGTCGACTAAAACATTAGCATTATATAGATGTATGATATATTTAAGAAGGGCTATAAAATATGTAAAAATATGACACTGTACACATTTTTTGAATTTAGTGGTCAAAATAAGAAATTGTACTTGGTACTTAGTAGCCTGACAATCTGACATTGAATATTATAAGTCATCAAACTTGTAAGTAGGTACCTACCTATACTAAGCCACAATGTCGGACAATGGCACAATATTTCTATACTTCATAGTATTATTATTTACTATTGATTACATTACATTCACTTATTATTAATTATTGTTATTATAGAAGTTAAAACTGAGTCACAATTATAACATAATTAGGTGTGTACCCGATGTCAGATATATCTGATTGCGTGGGCCCACCATATTATAGACAACTTAATTACTTACACATTTTCAGATAATTTTAAATCAATATACCAATCATCAATTCTATTCATTATTTTTAAATGCTTGTGCAATCTATTTTTGTATTTCTGTCCTGCCACCTAAATAATTATATAAACGCTTTTTCTTAGTTATTTTATCGCCGGAAATTAGACAGAAATATATGTGAAGTCCATGGAAATTAATTTTTAAAACATTTTTTTATGATACTGATTACTAACTACTGAAGAGTAAAATTAGCTAAGAGTTGTAACTTGTAAGGAGTCAACTTCTGAGAATTGTGTTCAGCATTTAAATCTTAGGTATACAAATATTAATAATTACTACCTATACAAAATACAACTAATAACTTTATTAATACAATGCACTATATATAACTATGCAGAGTGATTCAATAAACATGCTCATCCAATTTTTTTTTTTAATTTAGTACAGTTATTTACAAATAGTTATACACAGCTAGGTGATCATACTTGGCGAATCACTCTGTACTGCAAAATAGTATGTTAGTAAATAATTAAATGTCAATTTAATGTGGTAATATTTACAATTTACCTTATACCGTTTGTATTATTACTTTTCATATTGATAGTTAATGTTTAATATTAAATTCGTTTTAAACTTCTACCTAATATTTACCTTGTTGTTATAGTAATTTTGAATATCAATCGATGCGAGTTGTTTGTATTTCAGAGACCATAAACTCATAGTAATATTGTAATTGACGCTTAAATAATTTTGAAATTCTTCGCAAGTGCCTAGATACGTTTCATTGATAAATATTGCTTCAGTATCTTGACGTTTCGCACCACCGAGAATCTATAAACAAGATAAGTTTTAATATCTATAAAAGTACTAAAACCACCTATTCAACTGTAACTTTTATTTATTTATACTTGATTTATTTTCCATAAACATCTCGTCCATTCAATGTCCATAACGCCTTTAATAATATATTTATCAATCAATTCATGGCGATGTTTCACCAAATTCTAAAATTGAATAACTATTTTATATAATGATTAGGTACATTTTAAACACCTAAATGAAAAATGAACATACAAGAAGTAGATATTTAGTTCTTTGAAAAGATGTAGATAGTATATAACCAACAACTTTTATGTTCATTTTAGTTGACATTGTGGTTTTAAAAGAATTTGTATTATTTTTAACGGTAGGTACCTAATACAAGACGTTTAGGAGTTGAATGGAAAATTAATAATTTATATGTTTAGTTGTCCGTTACTTGGCTACCTCAACATTGTTTAATTTTTTTTTTAATATAAGTACAGAATATAAAGTTGCTTTTAGATCAGAAAAAAAAGTATAAGTAACTTAGATTAAGATTTAATTAAAAAATAATACAATTAAAATTGCATTTCTGATTAATCAAAAACCTAGCTGGTTATTATTATTATTATTATTTTAGTAGGTATCTAAATTTCTATTCAACTCTATATAAAGAATTAAGAGGCCGTCACATTGGAAAAAAAATTCACCTTAAACAAAGCTTTCATATTTCCAATATCACTCAGACCTCGTTGGTTGTAGAAATATGGTTTTAATACCGGAATCGAGTGCAAGGAAGAAATTTAGTAACCTCTATCAACCGTTTTCACTGGCTAATTCTTCCAAATCCAGGCTCATATATGATTTCTACAAAACTATTGCCTCAATAAGATGATAAGCATGAGAAGTTGAACTTTTCAGTCTTAGAGCAGATTTTTTAAATTTTCCTGTTTATTTGATTTTGAAGTTAATTTTAATTTTTTGAAAAATCATTGAAAATTGGACGTTACATCCGCAGTGTAATCTATGTCCACTTTACTATGCCTGAAAAATCATTTTACTCTGTTATTTTTTATAATGTTAGAGGGAATAATTCATTATTTTATTTTATTTGAAAGATCTGTTTTCATTTTAAATTTAAGCTGAATTGAATCCAAGTCATTTAATGGTATCAATATCATTTCCATACACTTTTTTTATATTTAATTCAAAGAACTTAATGAGTATTTCACAGCGGAATGTGAATATAACATCTCCTTAATAGTTAAGACAAGTAGCTAAGTACCTGCAGTAGCGTGAATAGGATTGTGGTTTACGGAGGAGGGACAACATTTTTTGTGAAAACGTGTATATTATTATGGGTCTCCCTTTTTTAATCAATTTTGTTACTTTGTTGTAATTTAAAAATGAACAACAGTAGATACTTAAAATGTTCACCAAATACTTATATATATATATATATATATTAGAAATGTCTATTCATTTCAAAATATTCTGAGCCTTTTTGATCTATTCACAGACAAAAAAAGTTTGTCAGTTTAAAAATATTGAAAATATACATAGGTACCATATTTTTTAAATTAGTGTATACATTTAAAGTTTGTCAAATTTACGAAAATTATTGCAAATTATTCTGTAGTTATGAATTTATAAACTTTTTAACAATAAAGCTGTAAGGCTTAAAATAAATACAAGGTTCATCATATTATGTTGTTTTTTCGGCAGTTTAAAAATATCATTATTGAAGTTCAAATTTTTAAATTCAATGTTTATACGTTAAATTACGATTATTCTGCTAACAATTTTCCTTATTTTAATTCAATTTAAGAATTATAAATCGATGCAGGGTTTTTTCCATCATACATATTATTATGTATATTATTATTTTCTATGAACAACATAAATATATAATTTAAATATATAAATGAATTCTATATAATTATGTAGAATATCCTTAGAAATTGAGGCTGAATTCAAATTTAAGGTATGCGGTGATCTCTAAACTATCTACTCATGGCATGAAAGTCAAAACCTACTATATAGCAGAGGGACTTCTCCGGTGTTTTAAGTTGTGTTATAGTCGTTATGGAATTAAGATAACAAAGGTACGTTTAATGTGTGAAAGTGTGTTTAACCTTGTACTAAAAAACTAAATGTTCAAATCTTAAAATTAGAATAGACAATTTTATGTATTTCTATTTTTATAATACTAAAATAAATAGTCGGCTAAAATGTCGTTTCTCTAAACCTACTAGTTGATCTAACCAACTAGATAAATACAAACAAATGTTAGACTACCTTAGTTACTAACAGACGAATGTAAAAATCAGAGACTAAGCTCAGATAATCAAAACTCAATCATTTTTTTTTTTTTTGTGAACTTGATACTTATGGAGTACAGACGCTTAGTAAAATATTTAAATATATACAAGTGGACGTGGATTTTGACGCATAATTGTGTTGCATATATGTACGTTTTCGGGCGCTTTATAGTTCGTTACTTAAATTGGTTTTATACTTTTTTTGATTAAAAATATACAAATATATAATAATAAAGTACCAAAGCATTTCATATACGTACTTTAAATTATTATGCTTCATGAAAAGAGTCATTCTTATTTTTCAATGACAGACAAAAAAATAATATTTAGTCATTTATAAATTATAATTTATACAGTGGTATAAATGTATAATAATGTATTATAGTTTATTATATTTGAAAAAAAAAATATATATACACAGGTAATAGAAGTTTCAAAACTAGACATTTTTTATGATATTTTAATTTTTGTTTTTAATGGAATATATGGGTATTAATAAAATATAAATGTATAATGGTATATTAATCTTAATATTTAATTTAATATACATTTTATATTGTTATGCAAACAATAATTTAATAATCAATTTTTAATTACATGGTGATATAAGTAGGTTTTAACACAATACTTTTCATTTCTAGACATAAGTATATTAATTTATAACATTTGCATTTATTATAAATTATAGTGGCCATAACTGTTAATATATGAAATTAAAAATCGTTTTCTATCACATATAATATATATCATGACAAAGAATGTGGCATGTGTATATTCATATGTATTAGGTAAAAGAGCCAACGTGAGAGAATCTAAATGAATGCCTAATTTTACTGTAAGGTTGGAATAGGTTAATTTTAAATGAGTCCCCAAATGTTTACACATTTTAGACCATGATCAGTTTTTTGTTAACTGTAATACTGTATTGAATAAGGTATACTTCATACTTAATAATATTAATTAGAGATAATTGATGATCAATTTTTTTCCACTATGTATACGAAACTGATAAGGACTACTTTTTGTTTTTAGTGCACATGTATATGTATTATATTATATATGTTTATGATTTATCTTGTAGACATGTAGTCGTTAAGTTAATATTTGTATCCAATACTTGACAGTTTGAAATATTTTATACATGTACCTACCTACACGTGTACCTTTATTACCTAACTAATAATCTCAAAATTAATAAAGTTATTTGTGTATCATCACGTAGTTTAATACTTATTAGTTAGGTTACTTACTATCGTATATTATAGTTCACGTACGCCTACGATAAAGTTATAATATTTTAGATTCCGAATTGCAAGCTAGTATATTTAAGTAAGCACTTTTACGACCAAAGGAATAATGCATGATCAAAGAGACTTAAAAGTTAAAATGAGAAAGAACTTATTCTGAACTTTTCAACTTATCCATGCCAACAAGCTTTTTTGTACCAATTTATTCCTTTTGCTTATTGTTTTACATGTTTAAATTATATATTTATTTTAATGAGCAATTAAAAATGAGGAATAGACAATGGATCATTTGGATTTCATTTAAAATTGTACTTAAATAGTACGTAAAACACTGAAATGCCTCCATATTATGGTAACTTCATAACTCATGTATACTTTTACTAAAAACAAACG
The DNA here is from genome assembly GCF_001856785.1 of Myzus persicae. NCBI lineage: Eukaryota > Metazoa > Arthropoda > Insecta > Hemiptera > Aphididae > Myzus > Myzus persicae. The sequence goes on along the minus strand of NW_019102735.1, from coordinate 49,030 downwards.
ATTAATATTTTTTATTTTTGAAATAAAAGTATATGAATATTAATGTATATTATGGCTATTGATTAGGAGATAGGTACATAAACTCATTTTAGGGAGGATACAATTATCAAAAACTTTTAAATGGTTCATAATCCATATCTATAATCCATTATCTCAATTTCTTTTAGATTTAAAAAAAACGTTTGTAAGAAAATAAAATACATTAAAAATAATCTTAAGACCAGTGTGTGCCTAAATTTCTCATTATATGAGAAAAATTAGAGTTTCCATATTATATTTAGTAGGTGCCTAATTAACTATAGTACTTTGTAATATCACCGTGGTATTGTATGGTAACTCCACCTTTAAAAAATCCTAGATAAAGCAGATTTGTATTTTTAAATTTCTAATTCTATACGAATTGTACAAAAATTGTTGGTGATGGTTTTTGAAAAATGTATCAAAAGATATATTTTTTATCACTTATAAATTAGTGTGCACATTTTGTTGTTCTAAAGCATTTAATAATTATTTTTATTTTATCAAGCCAAATAAAACTATTAATCACAATTAAAATCACAAAAAAAAAAAAAATGCTGAATTATAAATTATTCGTCATATTATTATACTTTCACCAATTATTATAATTAATACCAGTAAGTACTTAGTTTAATAAAACAGTCTAGGTAAGCTCTGTAAGTAGTAAATGTATTATATCATATCTATTTTAAAACCGTTTATTAAATGTAATAAAAATCAAGCTATTTTATATTAAATTATAATTGAATAAAATAGAACTAAAAAATTAATTTCTTAAAGTTAAAATTGTAATAATTTAGTCAGAAATTAATTAATTTGAAGATCAGAATGTTAAAAACAGGATATTATGAGTTTGCCAATATAAACTATATTCAACTATGGTTAAAATAAAATAAGTACATTTTGGTATTGACCATAGTAGTTCAGCCATGTCGTATTTTTAGATACGTTAAATACAAATTTGATTATTATAAATACTTATTTATTATTATTTATTACCTATACCAAAAATATTTACTTATAGTTTTATACGACTACAAATTAATATTATTGGTTTAATTGTATGGTTCATTTAATACCTACCAAACAATTTACAATACAGGTTTATGTAATGTAAATATATATAACAATTTATTTTAATGAATTTTACTCTTTTTTAGTATACTCAAAAAAAAATATTAATGTTTGAATTATTTTAAGAACACTTGTATTTTTTACAATTACTGAAGTAATAGTTTTAATAAGTGAGTGATAGAGCTTATGGAGAGCCTTATATAATTGTTAATTTGAATGTGACGAAATGTTGTTTTCTGAAAAGTAAAATCACTAAAACCAATTCCTTGTTAAATTTAAGTATAAATAAGATCCGAGTGACAAAAATTCACAATGTAACAGTTAAAATTATGATACTTTGTGCATTAAATTAATTTATTACCTAATTAAAATTTAATATAGACACAAAATCAAGTCTCCTGCTTCTACATAAATAAGAAAATATTTGATATTTTATATTTCATAACTATAAACACCTACAGTTTATTTGTATGTATATTATAAAGTTAACATAGATCGTTCAATAATGAACAATGTGTGCTATGATCCACAAAACTATAATTATCAAACCCGATAAGTATTGCTATATTGTCCAAGATAATAATGTATAGAACATGGATAGGTCATAGGTACACTATACGCCTTGTACACAATTAATGCTTGTGCAAAGTTATCTAAAAACAGTACATTACTGTGTATGAAATATTTAAAAGAAAAGTAATTAAACAGTAAATAACCTAGTACCTATAATTTAATCAATATTTTTAAAAGGTAGTTGAATAATACATTAATACATTTGATAACTACATACAATTTACTGGCTAATAAATTGTAGCAAGGCTATAGAAATAATTCTAGTACAGTTTTCGGAAGAAAATATTATACATTTATAAATACAATAGTATAGTGAGAATAGTTCAATGGTGACATTTTCAAAAATTCCTATTTATAAAACTCAAATCGTAGCTAAATTTTAATAATAGATCTTGATGTTTTTTATTCCCGTAAGTCCCAACCAAAAACAGTTTGCATAACCTCAATAAAACAAAACAATTAATTATTTTTTCTGAAAGACGAAATTTGTGTAAAATGTATTAACATAGTAAAAATTCAAAATAACTCAATGTATTAATTCTGTCTTTTCATATATATTGTTTTCAAAGAAAATTTCAAAGCATTTTAAAAATATAAATATGTATAGAATGATTCACCAATCATGCTCCCTCCATTTTTCTTTAACAATGAACTTAATAAAATACTGATTTTTTGAATTTTTTAGTATACTTAAGGAGGGTCATGTTTTAAACTATATAGATTATTGTTATTCAATTTAAACTTTAAGTCTAGTCTTCCTGGCTGTACGAACTTCTTTTATTCAAAAGAAAACCAACCCTTTTAATATACATTTTTAAACAGATAATTTTTTGTTTATTTTAAAATTTTAACTAATAGTTTCCGATTTATAAAAATGTTCATACTGCGCGTAATAGTCTGAAATTATTGGATTTATTATTATTTATACTAGGTAACACTATTTATTATACACTGAACATTTTTGAAAATTATAAAATGTTGAAAGATTAAGGAACATATTATATTATAATTATATATGTACGTATTATATAATATATTCCTTGAGTATCCTTAAAAGCCCAAAAATTAGAATTTGAATAAAAGCAGGGTGAGCATGGCTGGTGAATCACCGCATATATTATTTTAAAAACATATCTTTATACAATCTAAAAATATATATTTTAAAATTATTAAACAATAATGATAGTTTTAAATAATTTTAATTTTATTATGGTATTAAAATTAAACTAAAGTTTTGATATTTTCATTAAGGCGGTATTAGGCATTGATAATGTACTTAGATAGAATTAAATTAATAGAAAATATAAAATGTATTTTAGTTTAAAAACATTAAAAACGATCTTTAACAATAAAACAAATACGATTTGTTTGGGGTATAATAGTTTTGTGTAAAAAAAAGTAAAAATGTTTAATTGAATCATAATTGACGAATAGTTTAATTTTATGTATACTATAGATGGTAATTAATCTGCTTACCTTGCATGTAAGGTGTAATCATCAGGTACATTTTTTGCGTTCAATGCACTCTGTATAACTAACAGAAGATTAATAACATATATTTTTAAAAACTGTTATCACACTGTATGTCTCAGTTGGTTAAATGTAGTGGTATATTCACTTGCCATGTGTTCTCTTAAGTAATCCTGCATGGCACTTTGGCAGCAGTGCTGACTTAGTATTCGGTGCTATAGTTTCTATTCGACTGCCACGCTCAAAACAGCTCATTCACTTCCCTTAATACATTCCCCTGCGTAGTATTATAAAATGAGAATATTAATACATTTATGATTTTTAAACTGTTTTCTATAGTTGTTATTTCTTTTAATTTATTTGAATTTAAGTTTTAAAATACAAATAAAAACAGTGCATCAAAAATGGACAAAAATACAAATATTGATTTTTATATGGATCATTTAGGTAAGAAGCAATCTTTAAATACGGATTTATTTTTCATTAAAACAAATTAAATTGAAATGTATATCAGATGTTTTCTTTTTAAAGTACATTTTAATTTAAAATTTACATTGTTAAAAAACTAGAAGTATGCATTTTGTATATATTAGCCAGTAAAATATTATGTACCTATATTAAATTGCGATAGCTCATAGTAGTTTTTAAAATATTTATTTTAATTAAGACTTATATTTTATTTAAATTGCAATAGCTTTTTTTGTAGGTAAGTATAACTTTTTCTGTACATTAAATAATGTTTTATGTATTTATGTAATCTACTTTGCATAGTTTATATCATTCATCTAAAATAGACTATTTATGCATATAAAATTAATTATATAGTACCTATATAATATTTGATTTCCATTAATATAATACGTATTGTAGTTAATAATAAAAATTAAATTTTAGTAAAAATACTTAAAAAAATCAATCGAAGATTATGTATTTAATGCGTATAATATATACATATTTATTTAATTGGCGACATCAGTTGTAATAAAAATATGGTCAAGGTTATTACAATTTGTAGTCTTTTTGCATTTTTCCGTTGTATTTTCTGTAAAATATAATATAATGACCTCACATCATATAGGTACATTTCTTACATTTATACGTTTATCGGGTTATCAAGACCTCAATTTTAATGGCTTGTAATTTATGTTTATAATCTATGTAAAACATTTGAAAATGAACTTTAAATCGAATGAACACGTGTTATTTATCTATACTTACAAGACATACTATCAACAAATATAAATGATTTTTTTTTTAATGAAAAACGCAAAATAATTTACTCTATTGAGTTCACTGCACGTCTGCACGTATTATATATATATAATATAAATTTACAAAGCACATACAATTCGTACCTGAAAAATAATTTTATAGATAAAAATTGAACTGTGTCTGTAACACGTATGTTGATGATTAAGTTTTCCGTAGTTATTTCTTGCTTTTTCTCTATAAAGAAGCTAAAAGTTACAATTTGTGTAATGGAGTTTTCGCAAAAGATTTTTTTAGAAATCATTAGATTACTATCACAATTTATAGCACGTTATTCATTTTGAAAATATAAAAGTTTAAGTCAATTTGAACGTTTTTAATAAAATAAAAAAAATTTATAAATTATGAATCACACAAACTATTATAAACGGTTGTGTGTGTTAAGAAGTTAACGATAATAATAATAAACACAAAATAAATTAGATCTAGAATATACACTCGTAGTGTGTTATTATACAAACACGAGTAATTATTTTATAATTCTCAGACAATTATTAATTTCTTGATTGTCAAATAATAATTTTACCATGCAATTTGAACTAATAATAATGATTTGAACATTATATGAATGTTTTTCTTATCGTTGTGCATATAATAGCTTTGTTCATCCCATTTATATGGAATGAAGCCAAATATGCCCCAACTACCACTAACTCAAAATACATTTGTCACAGTCTTATAAAAATATATATACTATTTTGACGTGAAGTATTGAGTTAGTTCTAATTTATTTTGATCAGAATTCAGAAAGCCCTTTAGGGCTTCGTTGACCGCCATCCATATACATAACTAGAATGACAAATATAAAGAAATCAATCCCGTACCTACAAATTTATTTTCATTCATGGTTTACATTGTGTATAATGTATATATATGACGCGTATGTAAATGTGAAATTATTTTTAAAATTTAGTCTGAATAAATTTGTATTTTACTAAACTATTATTTTTTTAATCATATATTTAGTATAAATACATTTATGTTATAAAATCAATAATGCACGGTTGTTACGCATATTATATTATACTAAAATAAAATTCTAGTTAATATTATTATATTAGACAGACGAACAGTTTGTTTGTGATATATTTTCCCAGAATCTAGTAAAAACATAAATTTTTATTGGATTATTTTTAATTTATATTCATGTTTTATATTTCAAGCTTAGCGATTTTACAATGATGTGCACACATCTTTATTATAGGCTTTTGCAGTTCAAATTTAGACAAAATTGGTGTTTAATTTATTTAAACTATAAATATTTAGTTATATTATATTAATGATTTTAGTAATTTTTTATTTATTCAAAATTTTAATCAAGGATCTGCCTTAAATCTATTCGTCATCACATATATTATTTACTCTTTGAATATGCATACGTACAATAATAATTTCAGCTCAAACGATATATTTTGTAATTTTGTAGTAATGGAAAATATATTAATCATACTAATTTACAACATTAAGGTATTCCTTAAATTATTGTTTCTATATTATTTACTTTTACAATATATTATTATATTTTACTATAGGTACACCATGACATTTAAAACATATTTTGACTTATTTTGAGCTACTCCGTTCTACAGTACTCATATTGGTATTGACTTTAAATGTAATAATAATATACTATATGTGATGTATTTGGCATAAATTAGTTTGATTTAGGTACCACATATTATAATAACAGAAAAATAAATGCCTAATAGTAAAATAAAAAATTATAACCTATCTTTAGAAGTAGAGACGGTTCACAGTCTCAGCTCAGAATTGTTTTTCGTATGCAATGATTCATCATTGAATTTAAATTTAACAAATCTATTAAATTCACGAATTACACTCAAAAAAAATTCATACGACAGAGCGACTTTTCCGTTTTCCACCCATAGGGGAACTTTATATTAAAATTATTATTTCTATTAATATAATATTCAAAACTACAAATCTGTTGAAAGTAATTTTAAAAAAAACTAGTAGAATAACGATTCAAAATTTTTTTTGGTGATAAAATATTTTATATTGAATATTGAATGTTCAAAATTCAATAGTAATAAAAATTATAAAAATTAAATGCTAGTGGTAAATTAGAATTTAAAGTTATGCACTAGAAGTCTATGAGGTCCGACAATTAAGCTACTAACTGCTATGACATATGTAGTGCTTATTATAGTTAACATTTTATAAAACGTTATAAAAACGATATAAAATGTTAAATATCTATAATGATTTTACTATGAATAATTGGCCAGTGGCTATACGCCTACATGGGTAATTTACTTATGAAGTGAAACTTTGTTTTCAATTTTGGGCACAAAAATTCAAAATATATATACGTATTTTTAGTAAAACTGTGAAAATATCATATATCTAAGATAATTTTTTAAGTTTCAATAACACAACTAAAATCGTTATTGTTTAAAACATGTACCCACTTACGTATTTATATTGAGACGCTACAAAAAAAATGCTGTTAAAAATCCTTAAAAAGGCAATTTTCATTATTATAAAAAAAAGTGAAATTATTTTAAGATTTAACTCTACCCAGCGCGTTATAGCTTATTTTTCACTAACAACCGAAGTTATAATTAAACTATTTCGAGGATTATCGTTTATTTGTTCAACAAACAATATTAATATGAATATTTAATGACAATTATTATGCTATGAAATCATACTATACAACCTTTAAGCGATTTATTGTGTAAATTCAAAAATGTGTATCTTCTTAAAATATAATTTTTAGTATTTATACATAGTTTGGTTGTTGTCATTACTAACTACTTAGGAAGTGTAACTAATGTATCAAAAGTATACACGTATAGGTGTAGTTTAAGTATATATATATATATATATATAATATGATATGCTGTTTCATATTCTGGAAAATAAATAATAATGTGCTACATAATTTATGGTGTCAAATTATACTTATATGTTGTTATGTGTTGCTCATTAATTTTATATTGTTGCATACCAAACCTTTTTCTCCGTGTAAGTTATGTGTACATATGTTTTTAGGGGACTTCGGATCATACCAACTGCGGCAGTTTTTACTAAATCTAATGTCAGCATTCACAGCTGGTCTACACATGATGGTTTTAGTCACCGTTGCTGCTGTACCCGAATACAAGTATATATACAAATATTCACTCGTTTTCCCAGACTAGCAATAATAATAATATTATCAAAATATATGTCAAAAATATGAACTCAGACACTCGGACTATACCAATACAATGAGCAACCAAATTATTCTGTCTACTTTGACTATTCGTGTTCTGAGACACCTTCATGATAAGATTGACTCCCTAACCTAACCTAGTATCTTGCGCATTGCTTAAGGTTAGAAACTAAGAAGGTAGAAACTTGTATTATCTGCAGTTAAAATGTTATATGTTTGTCAAATTAACCTATTTGAATTCCAAAATTAGTTTTTTTGTTGGACAATACTTCAGTTGACACTAAATATACAGTAAAATGTTAGAAATCAGAAAGCTAATTTGAATTAATCAGTACATTTATTTTAATGAGTTCTCAATAATCCCACACTATCAAGCACTTATATATTAACAAAATGATAAATTTGATATGTATTAGTGTATTATGACTGTATTAGTATGCTTGTGAAATGTGAATGTACAAACGCTCATTTATACATGTATCTTTTATCTACACTTTATTTTCTTTTTCATAGAAAACAAAAAGTCAGATAGGACTCAAGAGTACATAGGTATGACTACAATACTACCTATATAGCTGTAAAAAATCATCTTAATTCGTTCGTCTCGTTTGTATGTATTGTATACTTTAATATTTGTATATAATATGTTATATTATATCCATTTTATTAGTTTAACAGTACGAATCAACAAATAATTTATTAATATAGATTTAAAATCAATAAAATATTATCACGTTCTAAAAACTGTCCTGAGTTAAGGTTGTTGAAGATAAAATATAAATTATGGTTTTTTTAACAATATATTTCCAGGAGTTCAAAATACCTAAAGTAAAAATGAAAAAAAGTACCCAATATATTTTATACTAATCTAAATCTTTAAATGACCTTAATGTTTCGAAAATTATTTTAATTTTACAAGTCTTTTGAATACCTACTTCTTCAAATACTCTATTAAAATGTGTACAGTTTAGGGTTATTATATAATAAAAACAGATTTTTAGGTAAGTTCCTATTTAATTTTACTATTTTCAGTTTTCACTTAACTTGTAGATAGCTTTTTTTAACAATAGATTACGATACACCTAATGAATGATTAATCTGTCCAAATTGTTTAAAATGTTTAAATCGATTGCTCTTCATTTATTCATTTATATTTTGATAAGTATCATTTACAACTATTGAAATGCTTGTTGTATTTTCAATTTTGTAATAAGAAATACATACATTAATTTCAATACATTTTTTATAGAAATATGTATGTATATAATTGTTGGTAGGTACCTATTAAGTTAAATTGAATCAAAATATAATTTCATTGTGTTTATGCCTGCAGTTGTTTGATACCGGAGTTGGAATCGGAATCAAATATAACAAATTGGATCGTGGCTCCCAAGTTCAATAACGATTCGTGTCAAGCAATAAATAGTAATAATCAAACCATAAATTGTGAAAAATGGTCATTTAACGAAACATATTACGGGAGTACTAGAGCTACGCAGGTATAATAAAGAAAATTAATTTATGTCGTATTTTTTTAGAAACTAATTATATTTTAGAAAATCATTTATTATATTTTAAATGCAATGGAGAATATAAAATTATATAGTACCTTAAACGAATTCGTTCTATGGGTTTTAATTTATTTTGCTAACTTTATAATAACGTGTATTGTAATAAAATTAAAATGTTGTAATTTCAGAACTGTAACCATAATATATAGGTTTATTTGTTGATTTTTAGTGGAATATGATTTGTGATAATCGATGGATGGGGTCTTTAGCACAGATGAGCTACATGTTTGGAGTATTTACCGGCGCAGTTGTGCTTGGAAGTCTTGCTGATAAGTATGTAGTTACAATGTTATATACAATTACATTAATGAATAAAATATTGGTTTTAGTTGGTACCTACACGTCAAATAATCGGTCGTATTAGTTGTTTGATAACCTTTTGATTCTATTTTTGCTGGGTCGAGGAGAAAAATAATAATATTAAATGCTACCACATCATAAACCATTACCTTTTTAAAACTCATTTGTGAACGAAGATTAATTAATTATTATGATAGTCAAGTCTAGTGATTTGTTTATCAAACATACATTTCTGAACGTGTTGTGTTTTGTTGAAAGTAAATCAAACCAAGATAGTACCTACTTTTTATTTAACAAAACCGCATGTGTACAATATTATATAAATATATAAGAACAACATTAAGTAGCTACTTTTGTTTATATGTGCATTTTCAGGCTATAATAAATATTAAGTAGAATAATTACTTATTTATTCATTATTACCAGCTATACTACTTATACAATGCTCAATTATTAAATATCAACCTATATAATTAAAAAAAATATTTTTGTAGTAGTTGATAGATACGAGTAGGTATAATCAAAATTTAATATTTTTTTAAAATGTTTATTAATGTTTAAAAATATACTAAAAACATTCATAATTATATCATAGGTATTATATAATATCTAATGATTTCATTCGTGGCATGATAATTAATTTGTTTAAAAAAATTAAATAATCATAAAAAGGTGAATTTATTTTTTTGTAAATTATTTTACAAGAGTACACCAAAACAGCGAAACGTAGTAGGTAGGTATATATTATGCAGGCAAACGATATTATCATAGGAGGGGCTGGGGGGCTTAGCTCCGCTCCCCCAGAAAAATGTCCCTATGCCCCTATGGATATTATGCCGATACCTTACTTAACGGCGAGTTTGGTAAAAAATATATTAAATAATTAGAAGTAGGAGCCACATAATAATGTTTAGATTATTATTAAATAAATTATATAGCCATTATGGGTAGGTACCATAGTTTCAACTATCTATAATCTATACGTCATACGCAATTGAGAATTGTATTGTTTTATATAAGGCAAATATAGCATAATATGGCTATAATAATAAATAGTACATGGCATTTTATTTCTTTCCTGTAAATCTTAACAGTCTTTGAAAACACCATTCGAAGAAAATATGTATTATAAAAAAATATTCGTAACACAAATATTATATCTATAATGTTATCTATTGTATATGTTATATTATAGGTAGTGTTAAGTAAAATAATCGTAATTAAAATGGTCTGAGCCAATTATATTTAATAATACTAACTTATTGTTTAACTGAAATAGAGTAGTAAACATTTTTTTTTTTAAATTGTTATCTTTTGTAACTTAATAAATTAGTTTCAACTATAATATTAGTATTATTTACTGTCTGTAGTAGATACTATAGTATAATTATCCAACAATTTAGGAGATTAAACTTCTTTAAACATTTTCAATGACGTATTTTATATTTCTATTCTCTTTAAACCTTAACGATTATGATGTTTTCAATCCGATGTGCAATAATTGTCTAGTTGGACTAGTTACAGATTCCAATTTAGGTCACATATTATTATCATATTAATAATGATAATAATATATATATTTTTTTTGGGGGGGGGGGGAATCCGTGACAACATAGGTCATTGGGTGGAGGTGGTACGGTAGGAGCTTTTTTGTATATTTTTTTATGTTGATAGGGTTGTAACATGTGTTTGTGTGTGTGAGGCAAAGATATTATGTTGCTAAAACTCTTGTGGAACCCATCCGGGAGCTAGCAGCGCTGGCCGATAAGTACACTCAGAGCGTTTCCGCGGTCGCTCCTCACCTAGTCACAATAATAATAATGCAATATAAATATGTGTGCAGCCTTAAATAGATTTAAACATTATAAACATTGAAATTATGTCGAAATGTTATATTGATATTCTTATTCGGTATATCGTTTAAAAATATGACCATACCCCTCTAGTAGGTACTCGAATGTGGTAAAAAATACGTAAGCCGGTATTTTATATTTAAAGAGATACAAAGATATGTGATTTGTCATTTATCGTACGTCTGCAGTATATTATTTGTGTACACATGGATGGATACATAATTAACATACATAATAATATGATGTACGAGGCACTGCACGTCATAATATTATTCTCATTGCAATCAATTTATCTTATCATAACAATCACTAAAAATTACATATCTTGTTAAGTCTTTATTCGTTATAGTCTTAGATATTACATGCATACAACTTAGTATCATACAGTCATATAGATTAAAAGTCACGGTGCGTATAATACACTGTATTAATTTATTTAAATTACCTTATTTTTACAGATTTGGCCGTAAAAAGATTTTCTGCATTTCAGCTGTAGCACAATTGTTTCTTAGTGTCGGAGTAGCATTTCTTAATAACTATTGGATATTTATAGCTACGACATATGTATATGGAATTTTCGGTTCATCAGGGTCTTATATTTCTGGATTTGTTTTAAGTATGTCTAATGTGATACCCAAAATACATTTTCGTCAATAAACTAGACACATTCAATTTATTTAACTCACGTTTGTTATATTTATTTATATAGCCATGGAGTTGGTAGGGCCCTCAAAACGTTCAATGTGTGGAATTCTATTTCAAACTACATTTGCTTCTGGTATTATGGCCGTAGCAGCGTGGGGATATTTCGTCAGAGACACCTTTCTACTACAAATTATATATGGCTTACACAGTTTAATACTAATTCCTCATTTCTGGTAAGTATACCTAATTTAAATTGGTTTTTTTTATGCACAATAAATTATTAGGGCTAGCCTAACAACAGTCATAAAAATAATTCATACTAAAAAATGCCCAGTTGATCATAGTGCGCACCGTAGTTAATCTAGTGGATCCAGTGAAACTTTAATTTTGTACTGTACTTATACCTTTGATAAAATTATATTTCAAGGGAAAAAAATATACCTTAATGTTATTAACAATTTTGAAACTAAATAGGTATGATATAGGTACCATGCTAAATCTTAACATATTACAGTAGTCGCTGCTTTCAGACTCGTGGTTAATTGGCTCATTCGCTTATTGGACTCAAATGGTCAGGTCCCATGTCCACGTATAATAACAAACAGAAAAAAAATTGTCTATTAGACTCATTATACACCAGTTAAAATTAGGTCATTTGAGTTTTTGACTATTAGTCAAAGTTGCAGGACAACTATTGCACCAAAAAGCCTAAGATCTCACTGAAAAAATGTTCCAAAATGATTCTGTAGCAACAGAAAGTTGATTTCACTCATGGAAGAAACGCGAAAACATTTCGTTAGCTAAGCCATATGTCGAACAAAAAGAAGCAGACTACTATGTACGATTAAGTATTTATTCAGAGTGGCCATCACTTATCACCCAGTATCCTTCGTCTAGTGTGTTCAATGCAGATGATACTCATTACTCGTCTTTATTTATATAGGCATTACCTGAACATATTATGTACATTTTTTGGGGGGGTCTCTCATCTTATTGACTTATTCGGTCAACGGACTCAAATAATCAAAAGAAAGTCCAATTAGCGGTGATTACTGTTACATACATTCTGTTTTCACTGTTTGAAAAGAAGGCATTTTTTGAGAAAAGGGAATAAAATTGAGATATTATAAAACCGACTTCGATGACATTTTTAATTTTTGTTGTTTAAACTATGATTCATTTTCTTCTTTTTTTTTTACTATTTTACGGTGGATAATAGGTGCACTTTTATAAATATGAATCTTTATACTATTATATAATACTTATCTATCTATTTAAATATATTTTAGGTTGATTGACGAGTCTCCAAGATGGTTGTGGGGCCAAGGAAGGAAAGAAGAAGCAATTAAAATTATACAAAAAGCACTGAAAACCAATAATAACCCAATGCCAATATTATTGGAAAAGGAACAAATGGTGTCATTAAATAATGACGAACCCGTCAAAGAAAACAATAAAAATCGATCGTATTCAATATTAGATTTGTTCAAGACACCAAACCTGAGAAATAATACTATCAATGTTTGTCTTTATTGGTAAATAAATATTAATTACACCATATGCATACATAATATAAGCAGATATCACGTGTCTTAGATAGATTAATAGATTTTGTCATTGATAGCTATTATTTTATACACGGTAAATGGTATTTGATAGTGGGTAGGTACTTGCCTGAGAAAAAAACTACCTATTCTATATACCTATTTAAAAATTATAATTCTCATTATCTCATATAAACATAATGATTTTTTATTTTGTAATAATTTTAGGTTTGCCGCTAGTTTTGGGTACTATGGTATTTCGCTCAGAACCGGAAATCTACGAGGAAACCCATATTTTATGCTTTTTGTGATGGCAGCTGTCGAAATTCCTAGTTATGTATTTGTAACATTATCAATGGATCGTGTGGGAAGACGATTTCTTAGCAGCTCAATGATGATTGTCGGAGGAACTGCTTTGCTTGTTTCTGCATTTTTCCCTTCAGGTAAATCAATTTTATCTATTTATTTCTGTACACCAATAGTATAAAAAAGTTATGCAATTTTAGATCCATTATCACAGTCAATATCTACTGGTATTGTGTTCCTTGGAAAGTTTTGCATAGCTGGAGCTTTCGCTATTATATACAATTATACTGTAGAACGTTTCCCCACTGTGGTCCGAAACACCGCTATTGGACTTGGAAGCATGTTCGCGCGTTTAGCTGGTGGTTTTACTCCTTTAGTTACCCTACTGGTTAGTCAAAAATTAAAATACATATTTTAATATTTAAAATTGATTCGTTTAAATGTGAACAATTTTGGTAGCTTATAACTGTATACATTATAATACTAGAAACAATTTATAGGATGTATATGACGTAAGAGCCCCTGCAATAACGTTTGCTGTAGTGACCCTTATATCTGGAGTGCTGAGTACTCTACTTCCAGAGACACTTAATACAGTTATGCCACAGACCATGGAGGACGGTGAAGAATTTGGAAAAGGTGATACATGTTTTACTACTGGATGTTTTGGACGATCAAAAAAACCGCAGCCAAAACAAAAAGAAACACCTCTTGAAGAAAGTTACTAATTATAAATCAAAATAACAAGGCACTTTAATAATTTAGTTTTTTATTTAAGTTATTCTTTTGTGAATTGTTTTTTAAAGATGTATATTTTGGAGATACATATTTATTTACATTTTATATGTAATTTATTTTTTAACTCATTCGTTTTTATTCATCAATATCTGTTTAGAGTTTAAGGATAAATGTTCATGGAAAAATAGTTTGAATTGACAAATTTCTAAATAAATATGAAGCTTAGACTTAGGTAATGAGAATTATGTATAACACTATCAAGATAAAAAGTTCAATATTTTATAATGTGTGAACTAAGTACAAATTTAAAATAATAATAATCTACTCATAAGTCATAATATATATTGATATAATTAATAGTAATTTTAAATTTACGTATTAAATTTATATTTTTATAAGCAATAAATGATTGATAATTGAATATATGTTTTATACAAATAGTTTTTTGAATCAACGATGAATTCAATTTTATGATTAGGTATTCACTTTAAATTTTCAAATTGTTAACTTTTATAATATATTAGTTCACATTATTCTAGCATTTTTTTTAAGTTCCTGATATACCTATAAGCTTTAATAAGAGTAAACATTACATTCATTTTTATTTTTCATACACCGTGATTCACCCCATGTTTTTTTAAGCAATAAATAATAAATATAATTAAATTCTAATTTTCGAAATTTTTAAGTAAAGGTACCAACGTATAAAGTAAGGAACCATATTTTAAATACTTAGAATTTTTAACCCTAAAAGGTTTCTCGTGAAACGTGGGTGTAAATTGTTAAGGAGATATTTTTCTGAAAGTTTTAATACATATACATTGAAATTTGAACAAGCAATTTCTAAGTTAATCTTTTTGTATTAAGAATTAGGATACTAAGCTATTATGATAGGTTTCATACTTCCGTAGACATGAGCATATGCAATCAAATTATTAAAAAAATGTAGTTATTAATATATATTAATTATTATTTACAACAGTTTTATAATTTGTAAGGTTATCCAATTATAATTAGCATTAGACAAAAATATATTACGTCCATTTTATGTGAAACCATCATTAAGGAGTATTATCCTTAGTAATTACTCGTGTCAATATTCAAGAATCAGGTCATGAATTTTAATCAAAGTATAACCAAATTAATTAAAAATGTAAATTGGTTGATTGACACTATTCGCTTTTAAACGTCCACTGGGGACACCTGGGATACGTATTACCTATTTTATATTATCACTTATCGGTTATTGCTAATTGATATTTATGTCGGTTACTCATTTCGATTTGTTACATTGAGTTAGTTTTTACTATATAAGCTCGTTTTGACAAGATATAGTGGGTAATGTGATGGTCATTGTACCTATATATTAGTGAGTGATATTTCCGTAACGGAAAAATTTGATGTTATTAACCGTGGTGAAGTGGTACGATTTTTACCTTGAGTAAAATAAAATATGGCAACTCTAAAAAAGAGGTGATGTTTCATAGTCTCCGGAGATGAAAAAATTCTAAATAGTACGCTTGCCTGGCAATTGCAATCTTATACAAAGAGTTAAGGGAATGGTTCACAGTATACATACGCAAGGACTGATTTACCAATTCGTGGGCCCAGTACAATTTGCAATTTTGGGCCCCGAATTGTCCATCTCTATTTTCTTCAATGCTAAAATAAAAATGTACGCATAATATATTTTTCAATTAAAACTGTATATAATTATATAATTAGTATATAAATATTTTTACTTTAATATTTTAAATCTAATTTTATTTCAGTTTTCACAAACATATCCTCGCTTTCTGCTTTGAAAAGTGGTCAATATCATCATCAAAACTCAGGTTTGCTGTGATATCACTTTCAATAGATAATATTCCCAGAGCGTCTATATTTTCTTGATTCAATGTAGATCATCATAATGACGTAATCTATAATGAAGATCTAAGTATATTTTAATGAAGAAAATAATCGTTCACTGAAGCAATTTGTAACAGCCATTGTAAGGAAAATTTGAAGACACGTTTCCAAATTTGGAAATGCATGTGATATTTGCATATCTTTAATGAATTTAAATTAGGCAGCAGGATTCCTTGATATTTGATGAGAAGAAATTAAATTATGAAATTGAAACCATTTATCTGCAAAATTATCGGGATCCAAATCTAATTCATTTGTATACATTGATTGTAAAATTTTTATTTTGTTGTTAATTTCATTTCTATTAGGATTTTTATTGAATAAAAATCTAAATTTTTCTTCTGTTTCAATGTAGGCAAGTTTTGGTTCCTTCGATTTGGCTATAAATTTATCACCAATAACATAATGAATATCGCTTATGAACTTCGCTCTTGGATCTAATTGTCTTTTTTTCAGAATCAGTATCATCTAAGTGTTTACTTTTTGGTGACTTTTTTTCTTGAATTCTGATATTCAATATCCATATTTAAAAGTTCTATAGACTTGCTTTCATAATCATCAAAGTGTTAGTGAACATACTGTATTACTGTATGAAATATATTAAGGAGTTGTAAAAGGGCACTATTGAAAATACATTTTCTGTTTAACTCGGAAGATTTTTTGAGGTCATATTTATTCGTTGTAATATTATAACATCCCACAATTCACAAAATAGTTAATATAGCGGTTTCCCTTTTTTTCAATTTTTTCAAAATGTTTATTGCATCAAATTGAGTATTGCCGTTTTCATTTTTATCTTGAGATATTTTTAACAAAATAGATACAATTTGAGCATAATTTAGTCGTAATGCTTTAGTTGCATAAGCATTTGCGGATCACCGTGTTTGTGAAGACGATTTAATAGTTAGCGTTTCATTACGTTTAGATGTTGACATAAAAGTTTTCAACGATGAGTTGAAGACGAAAAAAGTTATTAACAGATTGAATTGTACTAAAATATTCAACTGCTCCGTTACAATTTTCAACTGCATGAACACCGGCCAGGTTTAAAGAGTGTGCCGCACACGGTAAAAATAGTGAAAAAGGAGCTAGTGTTCTTATCCTTGTTAGTAATCCTGAGTACATTCCAACCATATTACTGGCATTGTCGTAGGACTGTCCAACACAGTTTTTAATAATATCTATACCAAAGTTCTTAATTATTTAAACTATAATAATGGTTAAATACTCTATTGTATGCCTAAAATATGACAAAACGGTATATAATTAATTTTATATGGTTGAAGTCGATGGGCCCCTCTATCGAGTGGGCCCAGTGAAAATGTCCCATTTGTACTTGCATAAATATTAAATATGGCCCTGTACATATGCATTCTTCGTCTCTGTTAACTCACATATCAGTATAGGTACCTATACATAACATAACATATACTAAATTTCTTTCTTAATTTCTAATACGCTTTTATCGTTTTGCATACTGCAGTATATTTGAAGGTATATTTGACAATTATTATCAAACATAAAGACAATTATCAGTACTCTCTCATAAATCATTAGTATAGATTTTCGATGTTATTAATTTCAATGCCATTAATAATTATTTGTATTTTATAAATCGCAATATTGTATCTATACCTACTTAGTACTTACAAAGTTATAAACTCGTTTTAAAATTCAGTAATATTCTGTTACGTGCCGTGAACAAGAAAAATGTTCTGCAGTTATATGTCGAACAATACACCACACGATTAACGTGTGAACGTCGTGAAAATTTTCCATTTTTTCAAAACATGATACCACTCTATACCACAAGTCCACAAATGAGTTCTTCATTCAATTGATGTCAAAATAATAATTGAATTCATGTATTATTATTTATCACTATTAAATCAGTAACCACACATTCAAAATTTGGATGAAATCAACTTCGCGGTATATGTGGGAACATCACGGTATTCGTAGTAGAATCCGTAAAATTGGTGGTAGAAACCAGATTTAACCACGTGGTTGGACCAATCTGAGCACTGCAACATTTCACGACACGACACGTCGACACGGTGCAGTGTGAACTCACCTAAACTTACCTAAACTCACCAATTTTCTTCTAATCAAAATAATTATAGATGACATTAAGCCGCACTACCAAAGCGTGAACATTGTGACCAGCACGATAAAAGTTGAATATATTCAACTTCACGGTATTCGCGGTATCGTGCTGGTCAACACGATCATAATTTTACAATCACATTTTGGTAAACCAATCAGAAAAAAGTATTTTACACGACACGACACGAGCAGTTGTGAACCCACCTTTAAGGTTTATGATATTAACATAGTCACCTAAAATGACCCAACTTTTTTCTTTTGTATTTTCAATTGCACGTTAGCTATAACCAAAGAAATTATATTGTGTTTTTGTGTATATATAGTATAATGGATCTATGACTGTGCTGTACTCATAGACAAATATAAACACGTGTTTATATGTCTATGGCTGTACCTAAATAGCTTCTTCATTACGCCTTGGACGCCTTGGACACCTCCCTTGAACCGTGTAATAGGAAATTTATATTTAATTATATTCAATAACTATTGAAAAAAAATGTTCAATCTTTTTTTAAATTTATAATGTTAACTGCCGTCATAATTTATTTTTAAGTATCATTAGAAAGTATTCGGAAAATAATCATGACTAAAAATAAATATATTATCAAAACATTTTAAACCCAAAGATGTCTATAATATAATACAATTTAATATAACATTTTATTCAATATAACATTGATAATGTTGTACGTCAATTACATGAAGTTAGGAATATTGTCGACAACGAATTTTCAAAATATTTTGTTGAATTTCAGAGAAAATCAAATGATTTAGATTTTGAAATAAAAATGCCTAGAATTACAAAAAGACAGAATTATAGACAAAATATTCCAAGTAATACGGTTCAAGATTATTTTAGAGTTTCTTTATTTATACCTTTTTTAGATTCATTAATAAGTCAGTTAAATTACAGATTTATTAATCATAAAGAAATTATTCAAGGGTTTCAAATGCTTTTTCCAATTGAACCTCTTACTAAACAACAAGAAAAATTGATCGAAAATTTGGTGGAATTTTATGCTAATGACCTGGAAGATTCATTAACGGTTTTAGCTGAAGTAAAAATTTGGCATCATCAAGTTTTCAAACTACGACTGGAAACCAATTTAAAAATGGTTACTGCAATTGAAGTAATCAGCAATTGCGATAATGCCCTATATCCCAACATTCATAAGCTACTGACAATTCTTTTAACGTTACCCGTAACATCTTATGAAGCCGAGAGGTAATTTTCAACTTTAAAGCGAATAAAAACATACTTCAGAAATTCAACAGCAGGCAATAGATTAAATGGTTTAGCAGCATAGAATATTCACCGAGAAATTAAAGTTGATATAGATGTCGTTATAAAAGAATTAGCAAAGAAAAAAAGACAATTAGACTTTGTAATTTAAAATTTATAATATTGTTATACATATAATAATTATTAATTTTGTAAACTTCTTGAAAATTGCTAAAATTATATGTAACTTTTATCTAAACATACGTGATATAAATTATTCATTTAATAAAACGTTAGACGTCAGTAGTGCATTCAGAAATAATTATGGTGGTGGTTTGATTCAAATCGTTTGAATAAAACAATATAATAGGTAAATATTAAATAGTAGTCGTCTGAAATTAATTTTCACTTTGACTCATTAACTTTACCAAAAATAATTAGGGGAAACTGTATACGCTACTGGCGGACACCTTCCTTGAAACAATTCTAGTTGCGCCACTGCCAAGACTAGTCTTAACTGTCTAATAACTGAACTTGACATGTCCTGCAGACTGATCGAATTATTTATATTTTTTGTATTGGGATAAATTGGATAGAGATAGTTTGGATTTCAGGCATGGAAATACTGGTCAGATACATGCTCATATATTATTTTCTTTAAACTATCTTTCAATCTACCTTAAAAAATGTATATATTATGTTTTTATTAAATTGTCAAAATTGTATTTATTTGTAAAACTTGAATTGAAAGTGATGTAACTTAAATTTTATATTATTATAGACAATTTAAATATTTCAAATAACTAGGTATTTGAAAGTAAAAAATGGGTGGGTGGCCTGGATGAATTATTTTTTCCCCTGCTCGACTTTGGTTACCATTCAGCTCCTGATTTCAGGAGGGGTGTTGGAGGTGTAGAGAAAAGTACTTAACTGTTTACGCTTTAGTTTAGTCTTCTACCACAAGTAAGACTATTGTCTAGAGATTAATTAATATTATATTATTTGATTTTTTGTTAGATTTATTTGATTCTTATTATTATTACACCTATAAGGTAGTAAAGTCTCTATTTAGATAAACTTAAGTTAAGAATGGTATAGACTAAATGTATATAATTTGCAGTTGCCGAAATGCCGAGTTGTGCCAGTGATTATTCCAAGCTATAATCGAGTATTTTTAGGATCGGTATTTTAAATTTTAGTGGGAAATTTATTCAAATGTGATGCAACATTGCTATAATATTATAACAAAAAAGATTAAGTTATGCACGAATTTAGGAATCATTATAATAATATCTAATATTTCTAAGATACTTGTGTTTAAAACCTATAGTAAAAAATAAAAAGAACAATATTTTGGCACAGATTAAATATTATCCAACAATCGTTTGTGAACTTTTATCACTTATCACAACGACTATAGTTTTCCATTACTCTATTTAGTATTTATTGCCACGGCTGTAGATACTACACAGATAACTACGTATTATCTTAACAATATTATTTATTTATAATATTAATTTTGTGTAAACAAGTAACAGAAATCAACACGTACGATAATATAAGCATTTTAAAATTTTATGTTAACAATTATTACCTACTTTGAATTGTGGAATTGTGTAATTGTGTTTTATTTCTTAATCACTATTT